>NW_010417001.1:101535-125077 GCF_000710305.1 Buceros rhinoceros silvestris | reverse complement strand
AGAGAGGCTTGGTCAAGTAGCTGATTGGAGAAGAGCACACTTGAAACCAATCCAAGTAGGGCATGTAGAATAAACAAAGTACTAGAGGAATATTAAACTATGTGATAAGAGAGAACGCAGGGCAGGGAGCAGTGCGCTGTTGCTGCAGTTGTATTTCAATCAAGGCGCTGTGTGCACACAAGCTGTTGTCGCGTTGTCCGTCCCAACCGATCGCGACAACTGGTGCCCACCACAACTGCTGACCCTAACAGCTGGGGAGAGACCCCCCCCAACAGTAAAATACATGTTTAAATAAAAATACCTGCATAAGCGTCTCATGGGAGTCCTAGCTTTGCTGGGTACTTGTTTTGTGGTGAACAGTAATTACTGTTTAAAAGGTAGTGGATATATTAATCACTTTGTTTGCTGTGGATGAACCATTTTACTTATCTGAAAATTTTCATTAAATAAAGCATGCTGGTGCTCTGCTTAGCAGTATAAAAGTGCAAGATGTGAAATAGTTTTTAATTTTCCAGATCTTAATCCTAGTCTACATATTTAAAAATATAAATTCTACCAATACTATATACTTGGCAGGTATTTATTGCAACAATCTTTAGACCTAATTTCCATATAGATGTGTTCTCACAGACTGCATTACTTCAAAAAAAAAAAAGTAAAAAGAAAAAGGTTAGAGTGAAGAGAAGATTAAGAATAGATCACGTACAGATGAAACTGCATAAAGAACTCCTAAAGAAGTAACGTCACGTATTGAAGGCTAACCCCGTACTTCTTAACGGGTACAAAAGTAGTTTGTAGATGTTGATGTTTTTGTGATCTCTTCTTGTGAGGAGTTCAAGCTTAACAAGATGAGAAGAGTCTGAAAAGTCTTGTGGTTTTAATTCATAAACTGTCTATCTATTTAAGAAATACCATGTCTGCTGGTCTGTAGTTCTCCTCTCAGATAGAGCAGTTGGGGCCAAAAGGGGCTCAGATGGTTCCCCAGGTGATCAGTTATGATGTATTAGGTTTGTGTTAATGATTCCTAACTTAAATCCTTGTTTTCAATGTAGGTGCTGGGTTTCTTCCTCCATCCCTTAGTGAAATGTTTTTTAACAGAACTTAAGCTGCATCTTTTTTTTTTTGAAGTGGCAAATGCACAGTCATGTAAGACCTATTAAAAATCTGTTGCAGCATTAAACCCTCCTGAATTCCTTGAATTCTGGATTATAAACTGGCTCACTTGTGGTTAAAAGTGCTTCACCAAAATTAAAAATTATTTTAATTGCTAAAAAGCCATACAGATCCCTTCAGTATCTCAAGAATAAAGTCTGTTCTTCTCAAAGAATAAAATCTGTTCAAAACACAATAGATCCTACTAGAGTTACTCATGCCTGAAAAATAGTACAGCCTGCTTGTTAGAAAGGCCTGAGGTTAAAAATGGTGTCTCCATCTTGGCACCTCTGGGGAGAGGATGTCGCGTGTCTTGTGCTGTCTTCTCATTGCGCGGTAAATCACGGAGGGTTCGATACCCGCTAGCAGTGAGGAAGTCAATGCGTGAGCCTCATCAGTTTATGCTAAATGTTCGCTTTTCCTATCTTACGTAGGGTGAGTGATTAGGCAATACCTAAGTCTCTGACAGCAGCAGATGAGGTGCAAGCTTCAGCCTATGAGGAAGCAGAATTCAAGTGCCTTTTGTGTGTGCAAATATAGTTTGTGTGGAAGTCTGTGAATAGAGCTTGGGCCTCACACATGAGGGCCCCTAAGGCAAAAGATGTGATGGAGGAAGGAGAGGCGTGTAAAAGATGCACCTGGGAACAATTGCTTTCCCTTCTCTGTTTAAGAACATTCTCTAACCTTTAGTAAATGTAATCCGTAGCTCGTCAGCAGAAGCCCCAATGTCTTTGAGGCAAACAGGTGAGGTATGTAGCTGTCAATGTGGCAACTTTGCTCTGCTCTGCGAATGGCAAGTTCCACCTGTCACCGGTTACTTAACTACTTTACAAAACTTTTTAACTTACTCAATGTACCTGTCAGCTCACCCAGCTGTGCAGGAGTTGTCACTGTAAACTTTAAAGCTCTCTTCAGAGTCCATCAGTGCTTTAGAGGACTACCCTGCCAAGTTAGAGTTCTGGTCACAGGGGCTTATGGCCAGCTAGGTGCTACCTACAATGTATTTTTTTCTTTTTGCTCTGAATGTCTTGGACAGAAAATGTAGAAAGAAGTTAATGTAATAAGCCCTTCTCCAGTGAGATCAGGTGCAGTGGTTAGAGCTGAATCAGAGGTCAGTTTAAATTGGATTCAGCTGAATCTAAATGATCACGTGCTTTCTATCCCACCCCACCACCCATTTTCTTTCTCATCCTCCATGCATTTGGATTCTTATCGGGCTCTCTAGGGTTTTCCTTCCAGTTATAAGGGCTAATCAGTCCTAAATGTGTCAGGTATGTGCTAATGTTTTTGGAAAAAGTTTTTCAATATTGTTTATTTTGTCATAGAACTATAAATCTTTAAGAAGATGTGTTAAGTCTTCCCGTTTCTGCTTCGTCTGAATCTGCCTGAAACTGTCCACCCTGTGTTCTGCAGTTGTCTGTAGCAAGGTAGAAAATTCTGTGTTGTCTTTCTAGCTTTCGTATGGTATGTTGTATTGTGGAGTTATTAAAGTTTGTTATTCAGATATTTATTAGACAGAAGCCTTCAACAAGAAAAATTTTGAATGCATCCTAAAGTTTTGGTATGGCTTTGTGCTAGGCAGAAAACATATATTGCAAGTTGCGTGTCTGCATCCCTGATGATGGATGGCTCTGGTCATTTTGGAGAGTTAACTATCTACATGTGTGGGCCAGTTCTGCTTCTTGGTGGCCTCTGTAAGGTTACTTGGTGGCCTCTGTAAGGTTACTTGGTGGCCTCTGTAAGGTTACTTGGTGGCCTCTGTAAGGTTACTAAATGTCAACTATTTTCTCTGGAGACAGTGAACAAATAAGAGTTTAACTCATTCACCAAGGCGTAAAGCTTGGTCTCTAGCCAACTTGCACCAAATTCCCTGATTCTATGTTACCTATTGTGCTATTAAAATAAACCAAAACCCCTTAACATTCTTCTTCCCCGTGTCTCTCACCTACAAACGTGCCATGAATTAATTGCTGTGTATGTACAAAGCGGGAATTCTCAATTCCAGTAGAATAATATGTATTATGGAGGTTATGATTTTCATTTTAAAGATGGTTTGCGCAGTGGGCTTTTTTCCTTAATTTGAATTCTTAATGTTTACTGAAGAGATGACATTTTATGGAAAAAGGTACTATTTATACATGCATCTAACAGAACTGAATCAAAGAGCGGGTGTTCTTCTAAAAGCTCCTTTTCAAAAATGCTATTAAAGGTGTTCTGTTGACTTAAGCAATTGTTAAATATTTAGAATTTAAACGTAGGAGACCAAATAGAATGATATATGGAAATAATACATAGATGGCTAGTGGAACTATTAAAATAAAGATCACCTGATTATTTTTTTTTAAATGGCAAATATTTTCATAAGTTGGAGGATTGGCTTGCAGTTGGAAACTGTCAGTAAATACTAAGCAAAATACTGAAGCAAAGACTAGCTACATCTTACTCTTGTGGGGCAGTAATGAATTCACCTGAGAGGTAACGTTAACTAGAGGCATGGAAAGGGTGAACCCTTTCCTTGCTGAATGGAAAAAGTATTGGAGACAGCTGGGATGAGCTTCCTTCTTCTCTAGTACCATCACCTGTGAACTGTGTTGTGTTCCAGTTTACATCTCCTTTATGAAAGCTATGTTCACCTTTTTCAGGGAAACTCCTTGTCCCTTCTGGCCTTGAAATCTGGTACATATATTTTAATATCTGACTAGCTGCTTATTAGCTGGTGCAGAAGACTACAGTAGCTTGGGCATCAAAAATGAAGTTGGAGTTAGCCTTTCAAAATACTTTTGTGATCCTTCATATAAAAGCACTTAAATATGTGTGTGTACGTACATAAGATTATTTCGACCATAGGACCACAGACAAAGTCTGTGTGTAAAATATTGTTGTATGAAAGATATTGCTGGATAGGCCTTGGTAGTTAGTATTTCTCTAATGATAAATTACTAGTACTTTTGGAAGGTGCCAGAAGGAAGCAACTCAACTCTTTAAACTATGGAAATAGCCGTGCATGTATGTTTATCATTATATGGCAAACCCAAAACGTAATTTTAGCATCATAACCACTTTGGTACACTTTTTGAAACCCCCAAACGGACTGTCATAGAGTCACTACTTGGAATTCGAGGCCCTTTGAACGATGGGCAATGTCTGGCATTTAATTTTTGGGGCTTTGTTTTTAGCGACTGGATTTTTCTTTACTTGAGAGAGTTCCAGACCTCAAAATTAAAAAGTACTAAACTAGTAGCTCTGCGTACTGATGTTGTACGCATGTAAGTTAAAATGTTTTCCTTATTCTGCAATGGGAATGGTGAAGAACCAGTATTTAGAATATTGATTCTTCAGTCTTCTCTGTAACTCACGCCTGAGCAGTTTCTTTGCCTTTTTCAAACTGCTTTGATGTGTGGATAGTTAACACTTAATTTATAAAAAACGTCATCACTGTAATTTTCTAAAAGAATGAGATTATTTCCTTTCAATTCATTTGATCTCATTTTGTGGGATTTTCACTATTGTATCCTAAATAGTCAAATTCTGTTTTCTGAATAATGATCTTTTGCAAGAAAATCTAATGTAAGGGAACAACATCAAACTGACAGGAAGATTGAATGGGTAATATGTGCCCTCCTCTTTTTAATGTCTGGTATCTTTATGATACCATGGCCTGTGGTGAACAACTTTGACCCGCGTCTTCCTTTTTAGTTAACCTCCATCAACTATTTAATATAGCTTCACATGTTTGTCGTATGAATTAGTAATTAATGCCGTTCTATTCCTGATGTTAATACGCTCATTGAAAATGGCATAGAAGGAAGGGCACTTAGATCTACAGAGAATTAATTAGCATGTAATTTTCAGTATATCATCTAGTGTTAATTAGCAGTTAAAACATCTTCTAGTGCATGACTTGCTGATTTAAATACAGCATTCTGTTACAGTGGCCCTGGGGGAACGTGTCTTGAAAGGGTATTCTCTTGAAAATGGAACTCTCTACTTTTGTCTCTTTCTGTTTCATTGTACCTTAACATCAGATCTTTCTCAGCCCTTTCTACAATACAAAAGCCCCTTTGCTAAAGTGATAAGCAAGCAGCAATTGTGATATTAATCAGAAAATATAATGATAGGTTTAATCATGCCAAAGGGATGTGCTGCTTGAGGGAGTTACTTCCTTGCCGTAGGAGGGTCGCGTCCTCTCTGATGGATCTCTGTAGCTGCAGTGACTTCAGTCAAGCTTTACTACCTTTTTTTTTTAAATACACAAAACTCTACCTCAAGGAACTCTAATACTGGCTAGCTGAGCCATTCAGGAGTTCTTCTTGTGGGGTCTCTCTTTAGATAGTTGTAGTGTATATATTGTAGTGCTTATATTGCTTGTGAAAATAAATGAAACAAGTACTGTATTATTTTAACTACCTGGCATATTAGTTCTGCTTATGTTTTGCTATTCCTTTCTTGTGAGTGATCCTTCAAATTTTTTATTTTATCAGTATAAAAATATCTAAATTGCTATTTTATTGAGCACCTCCATCATCTTGAATACTTTTATTATACTGCTTTTGAGGTCTTATGTTTCTATGCAATTCAATTCCCTTGACCTCAGAAGAGTATTCATTCCTGGTATCCTCTGCTTTATATTATACAGGCTTTACCCTGGTGTGTCATCAAAGCTGCGGCTATGAAGTGGTGGGGTTTAGTACTATGAAACTGAACTCTTCCACAGTGATAGGAAACAACTGGCCCTACTTCTTCAATTGGTGGGTAATTGATTGGGAGACAAAACCAAGCCAGAAGTAAGTCTCTTGTGCTGCTGGGGGTTTTTTGTTTTGTTTTTAAAATTATTCCAAAGTAAAGTAACAAAGTGCAAGATGCTATTAGACTGAACGGAAAATAGTCTTTTGAACATAAGGAAGTGTCCGGTTTCTGAAATGAGCACTCTGTCAATAACCAAAAGCGCAATCCCCTCAGTTGTCACCAGAATTGTGCAGATTCTCTTTAGAAGTTACCAGATGTGCGGTACACGACAGGCACGTAGTATACATGTTTTAAAGAGACTGTCTCAGACACTTGCAGTTAAATTTCTACCTCAAACAAGGATGGACTGTAAATCTGTTCATTGCCATTATAGAGCATTTTTGCAGACCAGTTATAAATGGCTGTAGTCTCTGATTAGGTCGTTAATAAGTTAGCAAAGTCTTCAGATCAAAATTTCTTCTTTTTAGCATATTATTGCATTGTCCAAGGACAGGCTTCAGCTCCTTCGATGTATTCATTATTCAGTATTCCTAAAAGACTTTGTTAGTATGGATTGATCAAGAATTTAGTGCTGATAGCTCAATATTGCCTGTATTTGCTCTCCACCGAGAGTGTTGAAACTGCGTTTGTCAGAATTCATTTCTGACTAAAGTAGTATGCAACCCAAACTCCTGTGTTAGAAAATTATCATTTCATTAGACAGACTAGTCTAAGCTATTAGCAATACGTTTAAGTACTGATATTTCCCTATACTGTCACATATTCAAATGCTTTTTTCCCCCCCCAGTCATCTTAAAATGCGTTCAAACTAGAACTGGCCTTTGAAATTAAGCTCGGAATATGGAAACTGTTAGCAAAGCTTTGCGTGGTTTGGTTCTGAAACTGTTCCACATGCTGCATTTCTGGACTGGCTGTTGCTGAAGTCTCTTTAGTCGATATTGGCTGGGTGGGAAGGAGACATCGAAAGGTGATTATCTATGGCTTACCTCGCTGTGGTGCTGAGAGAGCTGTTTAAGGTGAATTAGTTGGACAGTGTTGTTGTGGGGGGGTTTTTTTTGGTTGGTTGTTTTTCCTCTGGCAGAATTTGGGATATCGATGTTTTCAGGCATGGCGAAGGAACTGAATAGCTTCATATTCATTGTGGTTTATTAAATTTATCAATCTTTGGACATTTGAGTTCTGTGTTCTACGTTATTTTTTTGATGTTTGGAAAATAAAGTATGGGTCGTACCGATTTTAAAAACAATTAAATATGCAACCTTTAAAATACGTCTATATATTAAAGACGAGGATAGAGCAGCATTTAAAACTAGAAACCATTCTTACCCTCATAAGTCTGTTTAAAAATCAAAAGTAGGGAGTATCTATTTGTATATCAGTATATGTAAATATATGATTGAGCCCAGCTATGTTTTATGGACAGTGAAGAAACACTGATGTTAAAAATGTTAAATATTCAAATAGTCCATTGTACTTCTTCCTTAGCACAGAATAAGTTCTGGTTGCTACTCACTAATGGATTTGTTGAAATATTTTCTGATTATGAAACCCATCTAAAAAAGCTTGGCCCAAAGCTTACCAAAGTGATCCTTCCACTGTGTTTCCAACTTTTTTCCCCTCTGAAAAAATTTCTTTCTCTCGTAATCACTTCTGTCCTACAAAATAACCAGTCGCTCTTTGCCTGGTGGTCAGAGCTTATTAAGAACACGCTGATTGCAAAATCTTGACTTTCCACTGTCAGCAACTGTTTCAATACCCACTTTGTCGCTCATGGTAAATTACTATGATAGTAGCTTCTATTAATCTTTCCCTGTTTAACTGTCTCATCTTATGGGTTGCTAGCGCTGGCAGTCACGCTGAGAAGTGTTACAGCTTGTGTGAGTAAGCGGCACGAATACAGACTGCTAGATGCCTGGAAGCGTGTAAGCCATAATTTGCTGAATGATGAACAGGGAACATACCGTAAGGTTGGTCCAATATGCTGTGTTTGTCACCAAGGGCTGAAGTGTTGAGAGCAAGAAAAGAGGGGTGTTGCAAAGAAATCTTCTTTGTTGACTGCCTAATGATCCAGAAATGTACTGCTCGCTAAAATTGAAGGTACTGGTTTATAACGCCTTGGTGCTCATTGTGTCAACTGGGGGCATGATGAATTCTCTTGGTCTAAATAGGAATACGTTAAGTTATTTGAACAGCTTTTGCTGTAGTGATTCCAGTTATCGTGAAGTGTTTCTAGTTAGTGCCTATGACCAAACTACAGCTTGTAGAAAGAATTTGTGCATTTCATACAGGCAAATTGTCAAGCAATACCCCTGTGAAAATGTACCTGGGAAATCTGGACAAACTTCTAATGCTATAATAAAAATCCTGAGCTATGATTAATTAATTAGTGGATGTGATTCATGTCCTTATTTATGGTGCTGTAAAAGTAATTTATGATACTATTCAAAGATGAGGCAAAATCTAGAGAACATATGCAAATAAGTATGTTTTATTGTGTGTAATAAAAACTGTCATTATTAGCTCTCTGGACAATAAAATCAAGGCTCTTCGGAAACATATTTACGTATTTTCTTACTCCAATAGGAAGAAACACTCCCTGGGTCAGAAGGTGCTGTTGCAAATCTTTAGGCAGTTTGGAAGAATGTGTCCCTTGAAGCTCACTCGGGATGTAAATGAATGTAGGTGGGGCCAGATGTGCTGACGAGTTCAGACAGTAGGACTGTGACGAGCCCTTGCGGGGGCTTGTGATTTGGCTGGTCCTTATGGGCCCTTCAGTCCCAGGCAAGCCCTGCTACGATGAGCTCGCTTCTGAAGCCAGACCTGTTACTGTCGTGCTGGAGCACGTGTTTGATCAATGTCCCTTCGCCAAAACTGCTGAGGCACTCCTTTCTCTTCTGTAATAGAGAAGATTAACTCAGCATCTGATTGACAAATGTAAAGCCACTAGCCTTGACTTGGAGTCTTCACCTTTTAGATTTGCTTGTGAAATTTCTGGTTTAAGTTAGAATTGGTGTGAAGACACTTCTATTTCTGGCCTGTTTCCCAAAGACAGCCTGATGGCTCTGATGCAAACAGGTCACGTTTTATCCCAAAGCAATTGTAATGCCAGTTGCAAACTCTCTAAAAAGTTTATAACAGCTCTGCTGACAGATACTCAAATAAGGAGTACTGGAGGCCAGCATTAGATCTCTCTGTCCTTGTAACGAATATTCTATTATGGTCCTCATTGCACAAGTCTTGGTCAGGTACAAATTCTAGCAAGTACTTTAACAAGCAGTCCAAGTGCAATCCAGAGTAAGACATTAACATAAGAAGGGAGGGAAAGTAAGGCCTCTCTTTGCCTCTTAAAAAATTCTCCCCTGTTCTTATGCCAGTAATATATCCCAGGAATGTATATATTCAATTATGACACATTTTTTGTTTTCTTTAACTGCTTTTATACCTGCAAATTGTTCTTCAAACCTTGATTTATTGTAAGTGGATTTGGGACGCCTTTTGGAGGCTGGGCCTTTGTACTGGGACCAAAAAAAAAGAGAAACTGGGTTGGAGCGAGAGCACTGAGCTTGTTGCCCACACTGGGGCCATGTCAGGATTAAGGAACCAGTGAAAAAGTGGACACTGTTAAGCTCCTCAAAATCCCTGGCTGAGAACAGAAACAGCTGCCCTCTAAAAACTCTGTACACTGGCTTCAAGGTGTCTGATGTGATCTCATCGTAGTTTGGAGGATTCCTGCATTGAAGGCCCTTAGTGAGGAGTGATGTGCCCAGCTCTTGTAGGGGGAGTCAAAGTGCCTTGGATTCTCAGTCGCCTGACGTTTGGACAGTGCAGGGTTCAATGACTGTGTTCAGGAGCTACTGTCAATCTGTTTTTTCTCAGATTAGTGAAACTATCACTAACTCCCCTTCGGTACATGCGTGCTTGGAGTTAACTCACGCTGAAGGCAACCCAAACTACGTGTAAGTTTGTAGGGGCAGAACTGGGAATTCGCAGTTAAATGGCAATACAACAGTGGCCGAATGTGGTTGAGTGGGAAAAGCGCTTTTCCCAGAAAACCTTAAGATCAGGTTAGTAACACTTCAATAATAGCATGGTGGAAGGTCATTCTTTTGTAGTAAGTCCCGGTCTCTCAGGAGACTGTCAATTTGCCAGTAGTAATCCTTGATTGTCTCAAATGAGATGGGCCAGTTGTGGTTCACGGGTCACTGATAGTCCATGGTGGCGCATCTGTTACAAAGGGGATTAGGGAAGAATCCAGTAATCTTCAGGCAACTGTGCTTTGCCACTTGTTTTAGGGACTTGCCGAACCTTCAGAAATGATTCTTTTTCATCTTGCTGTTGAAAATAAAGATATCAAGCACTTGGCTGTCCTGCACTGTAATGTCTGTCTTTTCTAGTACTGTTTTGCGGCAAATCTGACCTTTACTGTTCTGAAGCAGAAAGAGGGGAAGCGAGACTGCAAAGGCCAGCCTCCAGTTCAAAAATTACCTGGATATTCGAAGTAGCTTCTAAGAAGGGGGGAGATATGGGAGTCATAAGCTTCTGTAGTCAAGGAGAAGTAAATATTACAATTTCATAGATATAACCACGCATAGTGGAATTCATTACACCTTTTCTCCTTAGAAGTGTCCGACTGATGCATAACGCAGTAAGATAGTCACACGCGGGAACATGCTGGCCTGTGGCTGAGTGTTTGAGAGCGCTGCTGGCCAGGAAAGCAGGGCTATGCCAAGAAGTGGCCTGATATGAAGTAGAGTAAGATGATCTTTTAAATACTGTAACCTCCCTGGGGCATTTACACTGATTAGCAAAGAAATCACTCCATTATTACAGTTTCCAGCTGTGTTGTTTAAGCATGTTACCCAAACAGGAGGGAGGTTGACTGAGTCTCCTTACTCAACATTGAAATTCAAGTCCAGAACTTTGCTCCTGAATATGCTGGCTGGGACTTGGATATTTCTCCCATGACTTTAATAATGCTTTCTTCAGTCTTGAGGATTCTTAAATAAAAGAATGGAGAATTTCATATAGACATTTTTCTAAGCTCTTGCAGTTCTAATAGAGTGGTATTGCAAAAATCTGTGTTAAAATTTAAATGGTAGGAAAGAAAAATGGGGCAGGAGGCAGCGAGGGAAAAGAGCAATGGAGGGGGAAATTAAGGAGTCCAAATCCTGTTTAAGACTGTAGGAACTTGTTGAAAGCAGAGACTGCAAATGTGAGCTATGGCTGGATGATGACAGTGCTCATAAATTGGGGTACAACAGTGGGGTGGGGAAGGGGCAGAATATCTTTGCATTTTCTTGTGAGGTTTGTCCCCTGGTAGTCTCATAATGGATTTATTATAAGCTGATCTAACTTGTGAGAGCTGGTAATAGACTTCAAGAGAACTTGCCCGCGTCTGGATTTCTCTGAGGCTGAGGAGAAAAGTAGAGTAGAGCCTGGTTTCTCTGTCTATGCGAAAGTTCGGGACTAAAATAGAATAGGAATTACCTGCAATGGAGCAGCTGTTCACTGTTCAGCTAAGCATTGTTTTTATCCAAAACTATCCACCTTCAGGGAAAAATTATTTTAGGAATATTTCAGGTTTTGTGCACTAGAAGATTATTCAAATTTTAGTTACAAATTATTTTTCTAGGCAATGTTTTACAGACACATTTATTTTTACATGGTTGTGTTTATGTTACCTGATTCGTTGCTGGGGGGTTATCTGGGTACATTCCTACGTGTGTGAGAATAGTTTCTGATCTGTCTGAATAAAATAATGGTAGTAGAGTTGACGTGTAAGCTTTGTAAACCAAGGACTTCAGGGCACTTATCTAGTAGGTATCATGTCCTTTACACACTGGAGAGGATAACAAACTTCAGAAATGGAGATTGTTCATGTAATAACATTTAAACTCGTCTTTTAAAAGCAAGAGTGATGTATTTTTAAACTTTCAGCGTTGTGATGGCAGAGGTACTCACTAGTGACCTCCAGACTGAGCTCTGATGGCTGGCTGCTTGTACTTTAGTCCTCTTCCTCCGTGTGGACAGACATCTCGGAGAAGGAGCTGCAGCTTTGGGAACTGCTGCGGAAATGAATAGTGTGGCACTATTACCCTGGGGTCTGGTCGTGTTCCACACGCTAAACTGGAGCGTGCCTTGTTAACTGTTTGCCTGAAGGTAATCCGTGATTTACGGCAGTTAAGGTACCCGTGATCTTTTGTCAGCCTCAGTCATGTGAAAGAGCTATAATTTTGTTCTATCTTATTCAAATTAGGTATTTTTCTTCCTTTTTTATTTTGTGTTGACAGGACCGAGGGTTAATAGTACATGAAAATTTATTCTGCTCTATATTACACCTTTGGAGAATGAGCCAGTAATATTCTGGTTAGCAGTTTTACATAATCTCGTTGACTTCAGTGGCTTTATCCTTTTCTTGCACTATAAACGAAAAAGACTCAGTCCATTAACATTTAAATTGGAGATACAGATTCCTGATGTAAACTATTTGCAAGACATTAATAGTGGGCACAGCCCATTAGTGTGAGCTCATATTAGCAACATGCTAATAATAATCATGACAGAGCTTTTTTTTTAGTTATGGGAATTTCACTGTAGCATATAATTAAATGTGTATGGAATTTTTATTGGTTGTAATTAAGATGCATGATCTTTGTTTATTATAGCATTAGAAAGTGCTATAATAGCTCTGAAAAGCACTGCTTGTCATGTAGTATTGCTTAATTATGGAAAAATACTATAACATTTCAGGTTGGGCTGATTAAAGCAATTAGCATGAAATTATAATCAGATGCTAGTAAAGTATATAAAAATATTTACAAGCCTCCTCATGACTATGGGAATTGGGCATTAAATGTTGCTGCTCTTAAGGAGGTGATGCAATTTATATTTTTACTGTTGCTACGTAGGAAAAGAAAATATGAATCTATTAACTACTTATTGGTCAATGTTACCAGGAACTTGTGTGTGCATGTATTTAAAAATGTTTTCATGTCACTTAGAAGCTGAAGTTATGTGTGCTGGTCACATCCATAGAAGCTTTCCCATTTGTTTTTCTCCAACTCAGTAATATAGGATGTAGAAAATGGGATCCTTTTTTATCAGATCCAAAGTACATGTACCTATGATAAAATTCCTTTCTCCTTCCCCTTCATCTCTACTTGGGAAACACTGACTGTCACTGAAATTCAGTCTTTGGCAGAATAATTATGCTGATGTTAATATTTCCCCTTGCTTATTATATGGGCAACTATCGGATGTCTGTTCACCCCTTCGTGTTGTGATTGTTTGGATTCTGAGTGGATCCTGGAGGTATTCAGTATTTTAGGGGAGCTGGAACCACAATATCAACTAAAAAACATGAATCAAGAGGATGGAGGGAATAAGGCCTTACATGTTTCTAATTATGATTATTCTGTCATTTTCTGGGTTTTGAATCTTTGGAGTCCACTTAAGTAAAGCTTCTCTCTACAGCCATACTCTGTAAGAACACAAGTGTTTAACAATTCAAAGAACATGTCACTGGTAGTACAGGGACAGCAATTTCTCTCTGAGCTGTTGCATCTTGGAAATAGTTTCTTCCTGTTTGCACAGTAATCTCTCCAGTTCCCTCTTGAATCTGCTACTCCAGGGGAGCGGGGAGTCCTGATAGTGAGAACAGAGCTCTGTAAGCAGCAAGTACTGAGCAGGGAGATGTCATCAGGTGTGATAAAAAGCTGGGGTTTTTGGTCTTGAAATTCTCCCTGCTACTGTACATTATGCATTGAAATACCATTTTATTTTTTCTGAGATATTTCTGCCTCATATCTGCTTCAGTAAGGAAAGAAGAATGGTATTGCTTCAGCTGGGAGACGTCCCATTTGTTTTGGTAAGAGATGAAGTATGTTTGTCAGTGGTTTTATTTCATTAATCTCGCCATCCTTGGCTACTTGCATGAGTGAGATGGTAATCCTGTGGCAAATTGTGAGATGTGATATTCCCCTCAGTAGGCAATGCGTTCCCTGAGACTCTATTTAATTATGCTGTGCCTTTAACGGTCTGTGTCAGTGGCTTGCTTACCACCATCGGTAATTCTGTAAGTTTTTTCTCCTTATCTTCTGTTCATCTCTTCCCAAAACTGGGGAGTCTTGAGTTTCTATTACAAACTGGTGCCAACCATTTCCATATCCTACACCAAGAATTTCATCTGCATGTAGCTCAGTGGTTCTGGTGAGTTGTTGCAGATGTGTTTTGTGGTGGTGGGTTTTTTTTTTAATAAAATAGATACAAGTCATGGAACTCTAAAACAAAATTATTTCTGCACCTGTACATCATAGGAGAACTTACAGGTTATGTAGAAACCATCAACTAAATTGTCTGGTACATAGTTTATGAATGTGAATGACAAATAACACATGGGTGGTCCCAATGGCTACACTTCAGTTTGTACTGAATGGATGCTGACTGATTTTTTTCCTTTTACTGCTTCAAAATCTTACTTATCTCATTATATAAATTCTTTTAAATGAGATACTGTCTTATTTGAGCATTTTTATTATATTAGGATTTTCTGTAGCCATGCCAAATTGTATTGCCTCTAAGCAGTTGACTCTAAGTAGTTCTTAAAAATAATGTCACTATTCATCTCGAGCCAAACCTCTCTCAAAGCAACAACCACGATGAGGACTTTCACTGACGGTTGTCTTTGTGTGCAAGGGGACAGACTTGGCTGAGGCATGATGAGCCAAGGACAGCAAGTGGGAGAGTGGCAGGAGGAAGACCGTTTGATTAAGTATTCATCTGTTGGCAAACCAATATGCTTTTGGATCTTAAGCACTGTATTCTACAAACCACACCAACGTGACAAAACTCCAGGTGGGTAGAAAGGTGGACTTGTTCTGTTTGGGTTGTTTTTTATTGTTTTTTATTTGGTTTGGGGTTTTTTCCCCCAAAACCTTGTTGGGTCCTTTCTAGTACCATACCTGCATTGAGTAGGTTAGAGGAACCATCATGTTGAAACAACCTTCCCTTTGGCCTGCCAGCTTCTGTTCCATTCAGTGACAGCTCATCCAGACCTCTGCAGCTATATTTTGTCTCTTGAATCACATGCTTTTCTGAAGCGGCATCTTGCAGCAGTTCCTCTTTCATTCTTGGCATGCTCACCCTGGCAGATGAGGCCTTTCACAAAAGAACAGTTTCCTGCTGTATGCTCTGAACTTGCGCTCTCTTTGATTTCTCAGAGCCAGTAAGTGACGAAAATGTACATACTAAAACAGTAAAACAAGTATCACTAGAAGACAAATGAAACTAGAGCATGAGGGCAGATATACACTAGAAAAACAAGCTTTGATGCAAGCATCCTCTAGCTAACAGGAGTAAGAAAGTGCTGAAGATAAGCAACAGCCAGAACTCCATTAGAAACTATCCACCCATGTTTGCTTTTTAGTATGAAAATTTTAACTTTTCTCCAGATACTGACTCAATTTTTTTTTCATTTTGACAGGTCTTGAATACTACTTTTTTTATTAGATAAAAAACCCCCACAGCTATTGTTACAGGTGCTAATGGAATAGAGATTCTTTGCATGCCAAGCACATGTTATAATGAAATTTTGCTTTGTAGCTACAGCAGTAATAGCCCAGAGACTGTTTTCTAATGACTAAAAACTCCTCTCCCTTACTCGTGGGCAAGTTGTTTAAATTCATGTACAATAAGCACTTATCAGATTTTAGGATGAGGTACAAAACAGCTGAGACAAATGATGTTCAGCCAGCTAATTACCTAGATTAACTTTTTGATTCTTACATTCAATGGCAAAGCTGTTGTCACCAAAGCCACAAAGTCACCCCCTTCCGCCTATCTCTGTTGTTCAGGTTTGGGTCATGAATGCACTAACTAGAGATACCACAATGAGAACAGAATGCACTGACCCCTGTTATTTCACAGCTTCAGCAGCTCTGGCTCTCTGGGCGGGCTTTGAATTTTCCAGTCAACTTTGCAACATACTCTTTGATACACTCTTCATTATTAAGCTAAATAGGGAGGCACATGGAGGACTTTAAAATGGATTCAAGTGTCAAACCAGTAGGCAAGATACATAATGAGGCCATTGCTACAGCCGTGCTGCTGGCAGAGTTAAACTACAAAGGAACCTGAAATTGGCTCTGCCTTGAGTTAGCCCTGCACCTGCGAACATCAGGCAAACAGTCTGGGATTTCTTAATTGACTAAGGTTAGCTATGTATAGGTGATCTTGTAAAAGCTGATTTGGAGGAAGAGGGAAAAACTGATTTTTTTTTTTTTTGAGGAAAAGGGCAAAAAACCCCGTATGTGTATTTCCCCCGTCTGTCTTCTCTGAGGTTCTGACTACTAGCATGATTTCTTCTCCTGCTTACCTGTCTGTGGATTTTGGGTTTCATTTCATACCTAAATTATCTGGAATTGAGAAGTCAAAAGAATGACCAGCTTTGATGTTCTTGTGGCTAAGACTGGTGGGGAGAGAGCAGAGGGAGGGAATAAATGCTTGGTTCTTACATCTGTCGAATACTTTCCGTGCCTTATAGCATGTCACTTATTCTCAGTGCATCTCTGTAGGGATCTTGTAACTGGTTGTACCTGTAGGGATAATAGCCCTTCTTCTCTCCTCTTATCCATCCCGTTGTTTTGGTTTGTGAACTCTGACTAGCAAAATACTGTTTTTTACAGTGTGTGTGTAATGAGATGATATCTGTATTGTTTCCTCTAAGCTGTGCGATAAATATTTTTGACAATCAACTGTCAAAATATCTTAAAATCACATTTTTAGGAAAACAAAGTTCCCATACTTCTGGGATATTATTTTTTCTTGTAGTCTGCAAAGACCGCACAGCCCACATTTCCTGAAATAATCTGTGATTGTCCTCTTCTACTGCTGCATTATATTTTGGAGTTGTGATTTATGAGCGATATAGATTGGAAATCTGTAGGAGCTGATGAATATAGAGCTCAAGGGTTAGAACAGCAATTCAGGTGACTGTACCTCAATGGTATTCTGACTAGGAATTAAACGTTTCTAATCATGGCCTCTTGAAACGTTTTGTTTTGGGATGTTGTGTTTATTGTAAATCTATGGGAACTTCAGTCTGTGAAACAGGAAAATACAGTTATGGAATTTATATATGGAATTTAAACAAGTGGTGATCAGGAGATTTCAAGGGGAACAAAAATTCTGATTTGTATGTCATGAGTGTTTTGTTTTGCTTGGTGTATTTACTGTGGTAAGTATGGAGAGTGTGGTGTTGAAACTACATAGCTACTCCAGGTTATACTTCAAGACTTGCAGGACTAACACACAGATAAGACTTTAGTGACTTCAAGTTTTTCTTGAAGCAGCAAGCTTTTTGACTTATATTTGTAACTCGGACTTAAAAAAAGTACAAGCCTTGTTTCTGATGGAACTAGATAAATTTGAGAAATTTTGGAGGGAAAACAGCTGCTAACAAAATACAGGAAAAATATACCCTGGAAACTTTGATAACTAAAAATGATTAAAGAAATCTGAAACTGTGGCTGCCTCTTACATAGCACAAATTTTTACAATTGGCCACTCAGATTTTTTTTTTTAAACTTATTTTTTTAAGTGGCCCAGGGTGTTCAATGAAGTTTTTTCAGTTTTAAGGATAGGAGCACATCCCCACACTCCCAGCTGCAACAGAAAGTTGCAATACCAAAAATGTCCTAAGGAAGATGCTTCCTGCCAGGAGATCCTGGGCAGGGTCACTTGAATAAAATTATGAGTGCTTCAGGGCTCATCGAAAACAAGCAAACTCTGGACCTTCACACAGAAGTAGTTTCTTTTATGTGAAGCAGTTTCTGAAGCACATAAAGGGAAAATCACTGTCCGTTTAAGCCTTTGGCAGCTGCCCAGCCGTGGGATGGTGCATGTCACTTGTGTGGGCAAGCCGTGGGAAAGATGCCTTCCAGTCTGGTGTGGGGCCCAGCCGCTGCTGGAGAGGCAGCAACATGCCCTAGCCGCCTCTGCGGGCAAGATGTGGTGTGGCCATGTAGCTCCTCACCCTGTCCTGGTGCTTTTCTCAGCCCTTCACCTGAATGGATGAAGGCCCTGTGAGTGGCCATATACTTTGATGCCACTGACTTGAAATCAGCAGAGTTGGAACTACTGTGTAAAAATGTGAAAAAAATTATCAGCGAGATGAGCAAAAAGGATGAGATTGCCGAGAATTCATGAGAGTTAGTACTCCAGGGCTTGAGCTGATTTCTGATTCTTTCTGTTGTTGAAGAAAGGGAGCCAGGGAAGGCAGGCAATATCTTTTGGCGGCTGGTGCAGTTAGAAAAACAAATTTGGCTGATTTTGTTTGTTGATTTTGCCTTAACTCTTACAAGACCATCTTTGACTGGAGTTAATCAGTGTCGTGTTTCGCAGTCCTCGCAGCCACCCCAGGCACATCAGCTGTCCTGCAGGGACCCAGCCTTCGTGATTTCTTTCATTACTGCAAGCCTTGATGCTGCCCAGGGCCCCCAAAAGAGCAGCCCCATGAAGTTTTAACCCATTCTCCTTCTCCTACCCTTTACCTCGTTAGAGATTAGGTACAGAAGAAGGAGGGAGATAGAAAAGCCACTCTCTTTTCTTCAAAAGACTGGACGAAGTTATTCCTCGGTACCCACATACCCACAGCTAGGCTGGTGAACTAACAATCTTTCTTCAAGTAAAATAGAAACATTAATCTCCAAATACACTAGAAAGTGAAAACTGATTTTTCACATTTCACTGACTTTTTTCTTTTTTTTCCAGTTCAGCTTCAGATTCTCTGTTGTGATAGTCATATGTAATGCTTATTTTTTCTGATGGGCAGGCACCACATAGTAACTCCTGAGATGATAAGGTATCTTGTAGTAGGAAAACAGAGGAAATAGCCTCTAATGATTCCTTGCAAGCTTTTATTTCTACCTCTGCAATGGCTGATTTAAGTCTCAGTGGTGGCCAGCAGCCAGGAAAAGAGCAGATGTTGCTTTCTAATAGAAAATGTGAGTCTTCCTTACAATGTTAAAATAAGGAGTATTGGATCATTTCCTCTGGAGGCAGGTAAGACTAGGCTGTGCCCAGGACTGCTGCTTTCTCCGTGATCCCTCACCCGGGTTTTTGTTGAGTCGATGTTCTGTTTAGTTTATGTAGCCAAGTCTATAGTCTTACGCCGTCTTTGTTTTAGCTCTTACGTGACTGCTCTGTCAGCTGCTGGGGCAAGAGCTGTGCTGGGACCGCGTGCGAGGCACACCGGCTGCTTTTCTCCCTTTTGGAGACAGTCTTACGGTGAGCTCTAGGCACCCCTAAGCCCACCAGAACTGGATCCTGGCTGCTTCTGGGGCAAATGTAGCATCTGATCCTGTGGAATGCGTCATCTTGATTGTGGGTCAGATAGCTGATATTTTGCTTCCTCTTGCTACCCACCCCCCAAAATAAAAAATTGAAAAGAAAACATTCCCTTGAAGCTTTTGAGGTTAAAATTTTTCTTTGTTTTGGCAACTCCTCTGCTTTCCTTTCTTCCTTTGTGTATATTACCCTGCTTTCATTGTGTGTGTTTGTACATGGAGCAAAGCTGAGAGAGAAATCCTTGCGTTTGCTTTTCATTTTGGACTGTTTTTAAGATTTAGAAATCATGGTAGTCTGTCTACAATGCAATAATTTTGAAATCAAATTGTCAGGGATCAAATAGTAATGAAAAGTTCGTGGTCTTCCTTTCTGTTTTGATTGAAACCACTGAATTGAAGCTACTGACTTATTCAGGGGGAGGACTGAAAGCCTCGTACTCCAGAACATTGTAGCTGTAACTGCACTAACTTAAAATTAAATTAACATACTAGACAATAAAGCCTTCTATATGCAATTATTCTATAAAATATTATTTTTTTGTGAAGAATTATAGGGACATAATATAAGTAGTGGATGTGACAGGAAACTTTCAAGCTTTCTTTTTCCTAAAAGCCGAACAATTTAAGAGTGCAGTGTACTAAGAAATAGTGTGGCAGTAGCCGGTAGCGTTGTGATACATCGGGCCTATCAAGTTTTGAATACCAATTTTACCACAAAGGCAGTGGGAATGTATAAGTGTCATTGCATTTGATAGTCTGACTTCATTGCAGGAGTTACGAAATAAGTGAATTAAAATATCGCTAAACATGATATTGGGGAAATCGCGTCTGTTTCTAGATTCCTGCTTCGCGCATTGTACCAGCAGCAGTTCAGAGCTGTGTGGTGGGTCTTGAGATGCTCAGCAGGGACACTTTAGTTACGTGCTTAGGAGTGCAGAGCTTGTAGCTGTATGACTGACTTATTTATCTACTTGTTACAGGGAAGTAAAAATTTTTGGCTTTTCTTAGACTATACGTGTACCTGGTGAAGGAATTTGTGCTGGTGGTAGATGGACTCTACAGAAGATTAAATGTGACTTTCCCTGAATTGTGATTAATACAAATCATGTTTTTTTCTTTTTGTACGATATCCAGGTAATTTAAAAATGTGGATTTGAAATCTATGTTCTTGTCCATGAAATCCCGTAGGTCTGTTGTTTTACATCCTGGATTTCTGAGTTGGTACTGTGGAGGAACTGGATTTTTCTAGGCTTTGAGTTGGAGTGTATTGTACATTGCTGCCTCCTGAGGCAGGCCAGGTGCTGGGACACTGAGTTGGACCTCGTACCTGCTGCCGTGGACAGGTCTGGTGAGGAAAACCTCTTTCCTGTGCTGGTGGCCCTATACTTTGGGTAGTTCCAAGCTGAGCACCATGCTTTACACTGTTTCTTTTATCTGAGCCTCATCACTACTTTAAAACTCAGGAGCTGGGCTTCTACCAAAATATACCGTTTTCCTGCAGAATTGCCTATAATGCCAATGCACAGTATAAATACTTTGTCAGCTTTCCTATTTTATATCTATCTATATATACCTGTGTGCAGAGAGAGAGTGATACCACTGTGGTTTAACTGACAGATGGGTGCTTCATGTGTAGGTCTTGGGTTAAATACAAGGAGGAGCTCATAGTACTCTGACTTTCAGAAGCACTCCGGAAAAGTCAGATTTTTCAGTAATGAAGCTGGCTGCCTTAATTACAGCATATTTGAAGCCTGTGTGTTTTATTTTATACATGAATACAAGAAAGCTTGTTTGCCAAGTGTATTTACATGTGGGTTTTTGAGGAGACTTTGTCCAAATCTGACAGAGGTTGCAGTTCTAACACTTACCATGTGAATTTAGTGTGACGTTTTTGCCCTAGACAAAATAACAAATTTTGAGCAGACTTGATCCAGTGAGAATTTAATACTATTTTCACTACAAAAAGTCCTCATTTCAGTGTAAATCATACTTGGTTTATTATCTTGTGAAATATTATCTTGTGAACTTTTGTAATTATTTGAATTTTATAAGCAAAATAGTGAAAATTCCGTGTAAAATATTCTGGGTTTCAGTGGAAGTTTCTTATTATTTCTCAGTAGGATGATTTTTTTTCTTTGTCTGTTAGCTCTAGTTTATTGTTGATGTTTGTCATGGGTTAAGGCTGGAGCACTCACTAGATGAATGACAGATGCTCTCTATTAACCCCTCTCCCTTCCCAAAGGGGAAGAGAAAGGGAATAAGTGAGAGAGAAATATGGATTGGAAAAGAAAACTGAAACTGCTTTAATGAAAATAATAAAATTATATAACAAAATCAATACCAAACTCAACCACCCGGGAGGCAGTCGCGTCACTGTCACCACTGATGCTATGGGCAGACACTGGGGAAGTCCCAGACTGGACCCAGCAGATGATGGGAGCTGGATTCTGGAACTGGATTTGGGAATGAATCCAGATTGGGATCCAAGGCAGAACAGACAGAGTCCTCCTCAGACAGTGGCCGCTGAAGAAAAGAGCTTGACCCTTGTGATCCTTCAGCTTTATATGGAATATGAGAATATGGGATGGAACACCTTGTGGGTAGTTTAGGGTCACCTGTCCTGTCTGCTCGCCCCCACAGGTGCAGCCTCTCACTGCACCCCACCGTGATTTAGCAGTGACCTTGGTCTGCACAGGAACAAGTATAAGCAGGAGCCTTTCTGCATCTCAGTCCCTGGTAGTAACTGTAAACATGAAATGCTGTCACTCCTAGAGGCAGCCCCTGTCTGCAAACATACACCGTTAACTTCAGAAAGTGCCGTGACTTAGCAGAGACTGAGCTGGAAAGTAAAACCTCTGAACAGAACGAGTTCTGTTCTAAAAGGACAGTATATCCCCATCGTGCCTTTTTCTTTTGATTAATTTTTAAATTTTGATTAAGTGATAACACAAGAATTTTTGATGGGATGTTCATCCTATCTATTGTTGGTGAGGCTTGTTGTGAGCGTAAGTCCTGGGTCAGGTCATAGCCTCAGGACAGTATATCCCCATCGTGCCTTTTTCTTTTGATTAATTTTTAAATTTTGATTAAGTGATAACACAAGAATTTTTGATGGGATGTTCATCCTATCTATTGTTGGTGAGGCTTGTTGTGAGCGTAAGTCCTGGGTCAGGTCATAGACTAAGATCTGAACTCCAGTGTATAGGCTGGAGTGAACAAACTTGACTAACTTGTACCTGTCAGGGATTTGGCCCAATTATTTTGGCTATGGAGAAGAAAACTAAGGTTTTTTCTGAATCAGCCAAATGTGAAATATTTTGTACTTATCTTGGTAATAATTCACAGTTCATTGTATTTTATAGTATCAAGCTTAAATGGGATAAATATTTTTTTAATCCTATAATCCTAGAGTAATACAATGGGATGTCTACTAATTGCTCTGAAACATTTTATTTGAAGATAAATAACCCTGTTACTGGAAATAAAATTAATAATTATTTATGCTGACATGCTGAAAAGAGTACTGTTTATAAATGCCTTTATCATCAGTTTTTGCTAGGAGGCCTCCAATGAATGTTATTAGCAGGAACTTTGAATGGAATAATATAAAGTAGCAAAATAACATGGTACATCCTAACAAACCAAACATTTTAATCTCAAATTTTGTGAGTTGCACATATCTGTCACAGAATCATCTGGTTGGAAGAGTCTTTTAAATGTCGAGTCCAGCCGTTTACCCTGCGCTGCCAGGGTCCCTAAACCATGTCCCTCAGCACCACATCTACACGTCTCTTAGAAGCTTTCAGGGATGGGGACTCCACCACCTCCCTGGGCAGCCTGTTCCAAGGCTTCACAACCCTCTCTGGAAAGAAATTTTTCCCAATATCCAGCCTAAATCTCCCCTGGCGCAACTTGAGGCTGTTTCCTCTCATCCTGTCGCTTGTTACTTGGGAGAAGTCAATTCTATCCTCACAATAAGAATTCTCAAAGGGTATCATCTGCCCCAATTTTTTTTTCCTGTCTCCTGCTCACGATTCCCAGTATTTCTAGCTCCTTTTGTGGTCGTCTTGAAAGTCTACTTGTCTCTTACAATGCATTTGCCTCCCACTTCTTCCCTGCAAGGTGTTAATCTTTTCCTGTGCTTCTAATTCACGTCAGATATTTACATGCTAATGTTCACTTCCCTTGATTCTTAAAATGCTTTTTAAAAACCCATATCTTTATGTAGCACTGGTATTCTGGAATTGTTAATACATTTGTCAAAATGCCTTGTAGGAAGCAAAGGCGGCAATAAAATTCTT
>NW_010417001.1:90239-101341 GCF_000710305.1 Buceros rhinoceros silvestris | reverse complement strand
TCTGCTATTACTGTGCCTGAATGTATGAGCAACTGCTGCAGATTTCTGGGTACCACAGCCAAATCCTCACCCTCCACAAATATATTAATTCTTCTAAGAAACACTCAAGATTATTCAAATTTAAGGAGGACAGAAAAATTACTTTTAGTGTGATTTTATTGAGGAGGGGGGAAAGAGTCTTCTCAATCTGCTCACTTTCTACTGGACTCATTCTTACTGCATTGTGAGTTCAAGGTTATGGCCTTGAAACCAATAGCTGTAATCTGGATTTTTTTACTGTGGTGTCCTTCATCTGTCCTAAAACAATAGATAACAATAGTTGTAGAATACAGGACCCGATTCCTACTGCCCTTGAATGCAGCTGCGTTTGCGTCAGGTTTCCTTCCAATGCAGTTACAGTTCTCGCTAATGAATTCTGGAGATGTTGATTCGCTGTAGAGTAATAGCTGAATGTCAAGGCTGGAGAGTCTGAGCTCGTCTCCTCTGAGCAGCTGGGACAGCTGGACATCAGGGTGGGTGCCTAGAGCCAGCAAGGGAAAAGAGAAGGTTGGAGGAATGGGGATGAGGAACTGAGCCTGTTATTCCAAATCTTCCAAGAAGCTGCTCCCAAACTTTTCTGCCATTGACAGCTGTTGATCTCGTATATCCTTCAGATTCTCTACTGAAATAAGATTGTTTAACTCTGAATCTCTGCTAAAAAAGCATTATCTCCTAACGAGTTCTTTGTCTTGCTTACTGCACTGTGCTTTTGAAAAATGAATACTGTATAGTGGTGTGTGATTGTAGCAACAGAACTGCCAGACTCTCTTCTGAAACAGTCATCTGAGGTGTGGGGCTTTTCTTGCTTTAAAGACAGTGTTTGTACAAGGTCAGAATGCAATACTTTTGTTATCACAGATTTTGTCACCACTTCCAGTTCTGCTCAGCTTGTAAGTGGTGGCAGCTGTGGGGCCTGTCCTGCTCCTTGTGGAGAGCTGCTGGCCACCATGCCTGCCTTGGGCACCGCTGAAAACCCAGCAAAAAAACCCCAGAGTTTTTTTTCCTCTCCTCTGTTTAACTCTCACAGTGGCCTTGATGAGGCCGATGAATTATGTATTACTGCTGGCTTCCTCTTGCATGCTCATCTGCATTAACCAAGGTGGTTGCAGAGGGGCCGGACGCTTCTTGGCAGGCGGTGCCTGCAGGGAGCTTGCTGACCAGGCGCTGCTCTGCTTGCGGGCTGGGGCGCGGAACCCCGCCTGGGCTCAGGGGCTCCCAACCCCGCCGTGCTCCTGAAGGACAGGACTGCTGAGTGGGCCGAAAGGCGCTTGTCCTTCCTCATGGCAGCGTTTAGCATCCCCTTTTACTTTCTTCTCTTTCTATGTAGCTGTGTTTCTCTACAGCCAGTTGCCTGCTTAGAAAATCTAGATATTTTAGATACGAGGCTTTAGAATGTTTTATGTTGTTGTTCACCAAAATGTATGCGCTGTATTTTTCCAGCAGTTTTGCTAAATGCATGTATAACTTTTTTCCTATAAAGTACAATATTTTCCCTAAGGAGTTAACTAATATCTCTGAAGCGTTTTGAGGTTAAGATTTGAGAAATCTTCAATATATGTCCCTGATTTTCTGACTCTATTGCTTATTTGTTTAGTCTGATGGGAATGGGCTTTGTCTACTGCGCTTGAAGAGGAAAAGAATATTTTTGTGCTCCTGGGAGGCAAAGGCAGTTTTCATTGGCATTTTAGTGAAATATTAAAGGCAAAGCAGATTTGGAGGGACACGTTGCAAAGGCTGTCACAGTGATCAGAGAAGCGCTGGAGTGAGGAAAGGGACAGCTAAATGTGTAGGTGGAGAGTTGGTCCATTTGTGCAAAGGTATGAGTAACCGAGGTTATGAATTGGTTGCAGATGGGAGCTGGCAAGCAAGAAAAGTGGAACAAAATTATATTGACATCCCTGTGTTGTCTAAAGACCGCTACAAGACCATTAGTATTGCTGCGTAGCCAGCAGGGAAGTCCTGTCAGGGTGAGATTTTACTTAGGCAGCTGGTATTGATTTTTGGTCTGCCACCAGGGTGTAGGAAGGAAAAGATTTTTTTTTTCCTTTTTTTTTTTTAACCTGATGTCCATATTCATGGCCACAGAACAGTGTGCCTGGAGCTGGGATGTAGGGTTGAGAGTGGCTGTGTGGTATCATGACTGACTTCACTGGGGGAACAAAATTACTCCTTTGAATTTCCCTTCAGACTTGTCTTGTGTTTGATCATCTCCCCTCTTGTGTCTCCTGTAAGGCTGTTCTAAAACGCAAAACTAAGGATCCAACACGTGGGGATGGCTTGAAGCATCACGTATGGCAAACTTTCCTTATCTTTCCTAATTGATTTTGAGTAACCACGTTAGTGTCTCTGGTTGCCCAAACTGGCAGCCTTGTACTTGCGTTGAGCAGCAGCAGCCACAGCCCTGAAGGCTGCAGCTCTCCCCGGGGGTCGCTCTGGGTACTGTGGGGTTTCTGGCAGGAGTCAGGACAAACCTCATGGCAGTGGAGGCGGAAACTCTAAGGATTCGAGCCTCCATCGATTTCTGGCTAAATTCCAATATTTTTTTTTCTTCTTCAGTTTCTGATCCGGATGCTGCTAAGTGAAGCTGTTAGTATTGCCTCTGTGCTTTCTGTTCTAGTGCAAACTGATTAGGGGCTAAAAATGGACCGTGAAGCAGCTATCAGGCTGGGTAGCAGCTCTTGTTCTTGGGACTCACCTGAAGTGGCAATCTAGAAGGGAAGTAGCTTAATACTTAGTGACTGCTTGTCGTCTTCCTCCTGCAGTGAAGGTGTGCCAGCACTAGTTTCTCTTATGTATTGACCAGTGCCCAATGTAACACGTTTGCAATGGGATTATTTCCCTACTTCCCCAGAGAAAGTTTAGTAAAGAGAAATTTCTGGCAAGAGGAAAACTTGTGTGAAAAATACTGATCTGCAGTCTGCTTGTAATAGATGTACAGAGACTGACCTGGTCTTAAATCACATAGAATGCTTCCTCCGGACTTAAGCTAGCTTCTAGTCTGCTGTTGTTAATATGCTCCTTTAGCAAAGAAAATAAACCTGATAGAAATATGTTTTTCTTCATTCTGTTGCTGGTATAATAAACATTTATCTGAGGTTGCCTTTTCTTGAAAATTTAGATACCCGCACACAGAAAATTTGGACTGCTGAATTTTTAGAGAAGCAAGTGCTAAAACAGAACGGTGCTGTTTAACTGTGGTGATAGTCAAATATTCCATGCTATTTCAACCCTGCCACCTATGTCCTTACCTTCTTTTTCATGTTGTGAAGCCTACTTAAATGTCATTCTGCTGTTTATTTGACAGGAGATTATTACTATGGGGGTAGATCCAAACACCGCTTGTTTCCAAGGGGATAAATGAAAACATTCTTTCGGGAATTTGGCACTTTTAATTATGGGTATCTTTTAAACAAATTAGTTTTGGTCACTGAGACACCAGATTAAATCTCAGCATTGATCGTAGTCAGTTCTGTTATCGCTCCCAATTTTATGTTGTCTTATGGTACAGGCAGCAGTTTGTGTCCTGAAAACTTGTTTGCTGCTGCTTTATTCTTACTCTCTCCTGCTTTGGTTTTGGCCACGTATCTGATTGGGAAAGCAATTATAATCAAGAAAACAAAAGCCCCATCCAGAATAATTTGACTTTCTGTTTTAAATTTGATGAATTGGAACTTTTTACAGACTACCCATGTTATTTAAGAGTAAAACAGTGATTAAAGGGTAAAAAGCCACTTAGTAACAAATTCTGCCAAGTGTTATGTTTTCCCACCTGCTCTAAAGCACAGCAGAAGTCAAGCCCTTACCACCTTCTTTTTTCCTTGGCTCTCTCTCCAGGACCTACTCAGGTTTTCTCTTGCTTGACTTAACCCTGGAACGGAAAATGATCTGTTACTGTGCTGGGTTGAGTCACCAAAAAATACCCTCGCTGTCTGTGGAGAGTGTCTGCCCCTTCGAGCAGAACGACACGAGCAATTTCAAATTACAGCTTACAGGGTTAGGTCTGACAAGATCTGGAGTATACAGTATTGTATTTCCCGCTCAACGCTTTAGTTTGTGTGCGTGTCCCATGGCAACCCAAATTTGTCTGAGCTGTGTCTAGTTAGGCTACACAGTAATCAGAAAAAGGCTATTGGTTATTGTTTGCTGCAGAAAAGCTGATGCAACATGAGCAACGGTTTGTAACTCTGTGCACAACGCTGCGCGTAAGGTCTATTGTCTAAAGAAAGTTAGGTGCCTTAGGAAGGACTGTTAGTGTCGCAGAAAACACTTTTATCAGTGCATTTTGCAAGAAAATACTAGTGAAGGTTTGGTTGCCATTAGATGGCACATTAGATGGCTCATGTTTGTGAGCAAGGCCACTTCTTTTTCAATCACGCTTTTGAAAGGCATCCAGGACAAGAGCACCATGTATTTCTTCTCGTAATGTTTTCACATAAATAACGTGCAAATTTTGTGTGTGTGTGTAGGATTCATTTTTGAGTTTGCTGAAACAATTTTGCACACCAAAGACTCTTTTTCCTTTTGTTCTTAACGCACATGTGCATGTAGTTTAGTTGCCATTCTAAAACCTTGCAGTTGCATTTCGGGCTGAAGACCATAAATTCCTTAAGCTGAATACAGTCTCTTGCCTCTATGCAACCACACTTGCTAAATTTAGAAATATATACCACAGTTCCAGGCAATGCTATGTGGAATGCTTACTCCACAAGATTAGCTGACAAGTACGTACCTGCTTGCAAGCCAGTGGCATGGGTGGTGTTTTCCTTTCTGCTGTTTGATAGCAAATGATTACAGATAAGCTGTAAGGATATCTATTTATTCACAAGGACTTTGTCTTGCAGCTGAAAGAAATGTTACCAATTCAGAAAGCACTCTCTCTCTCAATTTTTAACCCTCCTCCTCTGCTGATAATGGAAGCTGCTGTCTTGCACCTAGTCTGGCTCCTGTGAGCTGCCTCTTTAACATGTTCTGAGCTTGACATAGTTGTATAAGTCACTTTATGGTAACAAAAGATACCATTAGGCTGGTGAACAGAAAGAAAGAAATACAGAAATGTCAGGCTGCCTTCAGTTGTGTCTATTTATTACTCCATCTGAATGCATGCAGTATTTCATAAAACCACCAAGATTTTAATCAAGTCACGTGTCTTGGGAGAGGGAGAAGCTGTTGTAGGAACCATGCTAACCAAACCTCACATACAGGAGAGTGCAGAATGCAAATTAAGGAGGCCTCTGTTGTAAAACTGCCATCGTTGGCCAGACGAGCCGGGAGGATCTTTTATAAGAAGGCTCACAGATCTCCAGGACTTTGTGTGCTAGCTAATACAGGGTGACATAGACACAGGCAAGTGATTCCACTAGAGGGTATTGGCACACCATACATGGCAGTGCATTATCAGTAATATCTAACGAGTCAATTTAGTGTGTCTTTAGAGGAGACCTTTAAAAGTCCTTTCTTTTGTAAGGTCCCTATTCCCCAGAATCTCTTCCATTTGCTGGTAGCAAATGTGTGACTAATACCAGCTCAGCTGCCGTTAGGAGAACAAATGGGGGGTGAGCTTTGTACCACCAAATTGTCCCATGGCTCATGCCTAGATGGTGATAGAAATATCGATGTAGTCAGAAGACTTCCAGAGAGCCTGAGTGCCAGTAGAGCAACACAAGGACTTGCCTTGTCCTCGCATAGTGTATTTCAGGAGAGGCATAAGAGGGCTCAAATTCTGCTGCCTGAGCATTTCCAAAAAGCATCTGTCCTGGAAGCTAGAGGAAAGGAAGCACAGCAAAGGAGCTCCTATTTTAGTAACATCCAAAGAGTCCGTTGTTATCAAGACCTTTAAAACAAATCTAGGATAGGACCTTTTGTAGTATAAAGCCAGTTTAATCTGGAGAATTTCCATTTGTTTTTCAGAGAAAAGCCATGTCATATTATAATCCTGAGAATATTGCTTTTGGATTTATAAAGTTTATTAGCTTGGTTATGATGGCTAAAACTGTTAGTGGTTTTACTCGTGAATGACTATTAAAGGGAGAAGAGAAACAGTGGAGTGTGTGTGTGTATAAGATTAAAAATGCCAAGTGCTTTTTATGGGGCTGAATCAAAGTGCACTGGAGTCAATAGAAAACTCTGGGTGGCTTCCAATAAAAAAAATCTCATTTTTTGGAGAACACTGAGAAAAGTGAGGTATTAGCTGCGGTCCGGTGAAATTACTTTCTCTGTGATGGCAAGAAAAAACAAAACCAAAACCTAATGCTTCCCAAATATCTTTCTGTTGCTGTTTTGCAAATTTTAAGGTCTTGGGGAACAGAGCTGTCTCTATTTGTTGTGCATAATACGTGGTGATTCAGCTATGTAGATTTTACGTTTAAACTATATATATAATGTTATATATAACATTAATGCCTGCAGATTCCATGTCCTGTGAGTGGCTGGGCTCTGTCAGTCACAAATGGGATTTTCTGACTGGTATCAAAAAAGCCAAGACTGGAGATGTGCCTGCTCTACTGGTAACAGACTGCTGTGGATGTCAACAAGACTCGCCAAAATATACTGGTTCCAAAAGCCGTGCTGTTTATCCCTGATAATGAAAATGGATAAAATGAGACGTGAAAGTGAAAATAACAACAAATATTACCTCGTTCATGTTACAAAAGCCACTGTCTTTCCTGCCCATGATAACCCACGGGCTCAGGGAATTGGTGATAATGCATATGAGCACATCAGAGAAAAAATGTTAGTGAGAAAGCCCTTTATGTAACATCTATTTTCATTCAAATTGGAGACTGAGGGATCAAGTAACAGGGTGAAATGTTCAAAGATTGATCTGTAAGAAATCGTTTTATTGTTGCAGTCATTAATGAAAATGTTCTCCTTAAATATTCAAACATCTACAGCAATATTAAAAATTGATCTATATACTGCATACCAGTACTTGCTAATTTTTTTTTGGTAGAAGGTAAATTTAAAAAAACCTGATTATGTAAAAGAAAGTACATGTTTAGATAGCTGGTTTTTTTTTTATAGCATTGTTTGAATAACTTCTTTCAAATTTAGTGAGGAATAAAGGCTGCTTAGACATGCTTTCTGATTCTTCTCCTTCCAAAATAGTTTTACAATAATGTATGGATTGTAGAGCTCTGCCTAATCTAATTTAAAAATTATCCAAGTTATGAAATTTCTATCAATTCTTTGAAAGATTGAGTAGATTAACAGGACTAGCTGATAGGTTGGCATTCCTAATGCTTAATCTACCTTTTTTTCTGCAGGAAAAATGGAAATATTGTCTGCAGAATAACCAATAAGAATGCGAGTATTTCCTCTCTTTCTGGATATTATCAGATATATAGACTTAAACGGTCCATTTTCAGATATGTGTTCCTCAAAGTATTTTAAAAAATTGCACACAATTTCATATCACCTTTGTTAGCGTCATATTTCATTGCGCACGTGTCTGTTTTCTATCCATTATTGCTTCTAAACCTCTTTCAGTAAAATTTAATTAATTGACTTGTTTCAATTGCTCCAAAATAATTAAGAATTTAGAACAGGCTAATAGTCTTCAGGTTCATTAAATATATAATCCCTTTTACACGTGATTCTGAGGTGGGTCTAAGCTAGGCTGATGGAATGTTGACATCCAGTAGTATTTGAGGGCAAAGCTTTTTAGCTCCAGAGAGTTTTGCAACTCTTTCCTAACTCTCAGATTAAAATTTATTATTCTAAGTAAACTCTTATTTTTCCCCACTAATTTTTGCTCCTAAAAATGCATCAAGTTCACTGATAAATTAATCCTCATTCCCACTGCAAAGTAGGATGATAATCAATTAATACACACAACACTGTATCTTCCAGCAGGCGCCCTGAGAGAGAGGGGTCCTTATATTTGTAGTTCTTTATCCAAAGGTTCGTATCATCAGCAGTTTAGCATTTCCATTCTGCGTGACAATATCCTACTGCTAAAAAAACTTCCTGAATACCATGATAATGGATTGAGAGAGACTATTTTAGCTGATTAATTTTTTATATTTTTTTTTTTACTTAAATTTAGTACAAAGTTCGGTTTGGCATGACTTTAATTCTTTTTCTGCTTTAGGACTGTACTTCTGTTGTGTTTGTGGTATGATTACGTGGTATTTTTGAAGAGCTTTAGGTTATGGGACTAACGAAGTTCCCACTGAAAAATTCATGCTAAAATACCCACTTTTTAAATTTAATCACTTTGTATTGCTGTTGCCTCAACAGTTGCCTTATATTGATAGTCAGATACAACACATCTCTTAAGCTGATGTTTATGAATAAACAGCAATATAAAAATGCGTCCTGGTTTAGAAATTAACAGCTCTTCAGTACCCATTTCCAGATCTTGCCTCTGTAAAACAACTGAGGGGGAAAAAAAAAGAAATTGCGAAATACTCTTATTTTCACTCAATATCAGAGAGACCAGTTTACTCTGGAGAAAAGAAATTCTGATTTCAAGGGATTCTAGTTTTTAGGTTAATTGACTTGGCATCATGTAATGATGTTACTATACCATTGAGTGCTGTGATTCTGCTGAGCTGAAGACACGAGGTAGGGCTGGGCTGGGTGTGATTTTCTCTTTAAGTGTGTGTTTCTGTGGGTCTGTCTCACCATACAGATATAGAAATCAAGTCTTCCAGGAATGTGTACAGTAGAATGCAGAAATTTGTATGTACACGTGACTCTTCATGATGCCTAACGTGCTCTTACGGTTGAAAGCAACTTTTTTAATCCAAGTTTCTAATTACAAAAGCTGTAGGTAATTTTAGTGTACAGCCATCTACGGTACTAACTTCCCCTTCTGTCACAAACAGCCTTTCCTCATTTTCCTTCCATGTGTTGCGATTGTAGTCTCCCAGTGCAATTCTTTTTCCTCATCTTATTGGTGATGGAAAATACTTTGTGTGTTATTTATAAAAGATTTTTGGGCTGGATACTGTCACATGTGACAGTAAAATTTGATGGGTAAGTACGCAAGTTCTTTCTCCACCTCTAACAGTACCTTTTACATAGCATGTGGAACGCTGCTGCATGAGTTAAGCCGTGATAGATACGGTAAGAAGGAAAACCAAACACGCGCAAACTCCAAAACCCCAGATCAAATGAGTTTTCTCAAATGAAGATATTGGTATTTCTGAGGTAGCCTAGAGGAAAATGTAAGCTTTATGTGTAAATATGTACAGCTGAAAAAATGAGACTGTTCAACATATTGGAGATACGTCCTTTTTAAAAAGCTTCTGAAATGTTATGTCTGTTGAAAAATATATTGCTTTAAGCTCTATATTTTTAGAGGTAGTTGAAGAGTTTTTTGTTATGGGTTTTGGTTTTTGTTCCCCTCCCCAGCTCAAGTTCCAATGCCCACTTTTTGTGTAGTCAATGTTAATTTATATAAAAGTGGTTTTTGTCATACAGCCTCATGAAGATTCTTTAGAAGGTCAAAGGAAGTGGAAAACTTCTTGCTCGTACTTAAAGAAGCTACTCAAATATGCATTTAAGTCAAAGCAAGACAGATGTTGGCGAATACATATTTTAGATGTTCTTTTTTGGGATATTCTGTGGCAAGAGCATCTGTCCTGCCAAATGAAAGCATCACATAGGAACGAAGTGGCACTTGTGCTGGTTCAAGCATTTTAAAGCAGAGATACTCAACTATCACTTAACAAAGCAACATCTGTGGCGCAGGAGAACTTTGAGATCATGCTGCTTGTTGGGCTTGCTTAATCGTGTTCGTGTTCACCTTGTCCACCTGGTGCCACAAAAAGATGTTTCAGTGACTTTGGGAAATGAGATGTAAACTACAGTTTTGCTTATAGAGCTGACATGTCTAACACCGCCCCTTCTTAAGACAAAGAATAGAGAGATCACAGCAGCAAAATCTTTTCTGTGTGTTTTATCTACAGAGGTGAGAATGTGTTTGCGTTCCTTTCTCCGTATGCTTGACTTGGAATTCAGAAGAATTACTCCAGTAGCTCCGTCATATTGCATTTGCTGATCTGTGGGACTGGAAGACGAACATTTCCAGGTTACGGAATTATATTTTATTAATGGGAAAGTTCACTTATCTAGAGCACAGGATTCTTCCAGTTGTTGTGGGCCATAGCACAGCAGGCTAAAACTTTACTACTACCAATTTTCATCTGACTGTTGTTACTTTTGCCCTTCTGTAAGTGTCTTTGAGCAGGTACTATGGAGTAGATAAAACAAATACACTCCTTGGTTTTTAAATACCGCTCTGCTCTCTGAAGTGCAGGAGCAAAAGTAGATATCCCATAATGTTGTTTTCATTTCATCAAACAAATGTTTTTGCAAATGCAATATATTTCTGTAGAGGATATCAACTCTTCTGAAATCAACCATTTTAATTTAGTGGCATGGTGTGTAATTAATCTTTTATTTAAAATAACTTGGCAGTTGTATTTTGGTGAACTGTAAGTTGTTTTTTCCTATGAAATTATTCACACTATAAATGCTTTGTATGAATGATCTTAACTGTAAGTGATGAATACAATTGATTTGGTTTTATTTTTTAAGTTAGGTTGTTTCCAAAATGATAGTGGCAGGTTTACTTTTATCAGTTATTCTGCTGATTCTCTCGATTATCTAGACTGTTTGTTTACTTATTGGCAGTAAATGCACGAAGGTGTACATGTTATCTTCAAGCAATGAAGTTCTGGTTCTGAAGTCCTAGTAAGGATGAAAAGTGGTGTGAGATGTACTTTGTTGTCAACTCAGGAGAAACCCTAAGTTGATCTCTCTACTAGAAACACTGGCTGAGATTTGCTTTATTTTGTATTATGACATAAATATATTCCTAATACCCCAAGCTTTGCAGTAGACAAATACCAGTAGGATTGTTGGTAGTGCACTGCTAAGATGCTAGTCTTGTAATTTGGTTGTGCCGTGAAAGTAGAGGAGCCTTGAATCATATAAAGAGTAGGAATACCTAATCCGTGAAGGGATGCTAAAAACCTCATTTTGCCAGCCTCAGAGCTGAGTGACTGGCCAGTAGAAACAGCCATGTGCAAATGTGTGTCCAAAAGAAATAGCAA
>NW_010417001.1:86391-90102 GCF_000710305.1 Buceros rhinoceros silvestris | reverse complement strand
GGTGTTTGAGCCGGAGGATATGACCTTTAGTCGCTGTTTGTTATTGAGATACTCAAGTATTAAAAATGGAGGATGAACTGGCTCCTCCTTGGTTACCTCCGTTATTACACATAACAGCTTGATAGTCAGGGTGCTGCAGTGATAGTAGTTTAGAGGCTTTTACAGGTTTTTTGTGGAAAAGCTTTAGTTTAAAAAGAGTCGTTTTGAGCATGACCCTTAAAGGAAGTCAGTATCGAAATCAACAAGAGAAATGCAAGTGTTTCACATTGTGTTGTTTTATTTTTTTAATGATTCGGTCTTTTTTGAAATGCATAATTAACCTTTACCAGTGATAAACTGAGCACTGCAATATTGAGAACCTGAATATAAACAATAGAATTAATTTTACTAATATTCATTGTCTAGCTTAAGAAATATGCAGAAATAGAAGATCATAAATAGAAGTGGAAAGTTTGGTTTATTTCTTTCATTTTGATTTACGGGAAGAAAACTGGGACCGAGTAATATGTTACAAGAGGAGCTTGGTATAATAAATAAAAAGGTTACAATTCTGGAACAGCAATTTCCTTATTCAATAATGCTAATGGGAAAAGTTAGAGATATTAATTTGTCAATTACATTTGAAATACATTAACTAGACACAAATAGCTCCATCAGAATAGATACTGAATAGCTCATTACCCTCGCAAATATTACAGTACAACTCTAACCAGTAAACATGTTCTCAGTGAAAAGCAGCAAGCAGTTTAAAATTTACACAGGATACCCAAACCACCTCGTAAGCCTTCTTAGGTTATTTACAGATACATGCCTTTATTCCAGCTTTTTCCTTTTTCCCTGATGAAAAGGTTAAACGAATAAATGCATCTGAAACACTGAGGTGTTTCTAACTGCACTTACGTAATTGGTTTTGAGAACTACTGTTACCAACTAGAAAATTCTAAAATAACAATTAATCATTTCAAGATACTTTAAAGTTATGGTTTTCAGTGTGGGTCTTTCTCCTAAACGCTATCATTTGCAGTTACTATTGCCCAAGAGGTCTTTTGCAAGTGAACCTGCTTTTCCAGCTTCCTTTTCCTGTATAAACTATATTCTAAACCATTTAGAACTAAGTTATGAAGTGGGATGCTTTTTTTGTTGGTTTTGCTGCTTTTTTTCCCCCTTTTGTAAATTAAAACCTAAGTAGTCCTTTGAAGTGTCTCAGAGAAGTACCTCAGCATCTCGAAATGTATAAATGTTACTTAAATGTTTGTTCAATCTTGCATATATGGAACTTTGAGAAAAAATCAAGGAGGCCTCATCTATATTCTGTTTTCTCTAAGATGTAGTCTGAAGAATAACTGGGAGACAATGTGTGGTTAAGTGTCTACAACGGGAAAAACCTCGTGTCTGAACACAAGTTCATCCATTGAACTGTTATGCAAATATTTAGCATGTATGTTGTGAGAAGGATGTATCCTTGAAGAAAACAATCACTGCTTTCAAATCAAGATGACTATCAAGAAGCTGTACGGAAGGATTGTGTCTGAGTGAGCATGTCTCTACGGGCCGTGTCGGAGTACTGTGGTGTGGCAATGAGCTGGACTGGGAATATGGGACCGATTTCTGCAGGGCTGCTTGGAGGGGCTGTGGAGGAAAGGAGGGAGTGTATAGCTCTCTAACGTAGCAAGTGCATTGTTGCATGCAGTGTAGCAAGAGGCCCCAGGCTCTGTACTGAGTTTGCAAGGCATCTGGTGTGAGGCTTGTCGCACTTGGTTTGAATCAGCTTGTCGTGACTGTCTTGAGCCTTTTTTTTTTGTCCTTGGATTTACTGTAACAGCAACTTTTCTAATAGCCTAAATTGAATTTTGCTATTGTCCATGTCAGACAAGAACAGTGTTTTCAAAGATGGTAGTGGGGACAAGTAGTAATTCTGCATAGAACAGGATATTCACGATTCTAGTGTAATGGTGTAGTAGTGTGGAGAAACACAGCCTGGTGGGACAGCACAGATCGTGAAGGTGGGGACACAAGATCCTCAGTTAGAGGAGCACAGGCACGGGATGATGAGAGGTGACGCACAGGTAAGCACCAGAGACCCCACAGCTTTAAATGACTCACCAGTGATCAGTTAAATGCAGACTGAAGTTGTGTAAAAATGATGTTGGGTCATCAAACAGAGTAAAGAACAAGTAGCTGGTGTGCGAAGTCTACTATATACAGTAAATCTGAACTGCTAAAGAAAGAGCAAGGTTTAAAAGAATATTAGAAGACATAAAAGTGACCTGAAGTACATCCGAGAGAGATCCTTGTCAACATCACCATCTCCTTCACTGCAAGGAGCATGTACAGGTGTCATTGGCTGCATCCCTGCTGCCAGATGGGAGGTGTTGGCATTACAAGCCCAAGGGGTAGAGAAGGGTAAGCATGACTCCACAGAAAGGGTTGGCTACTAAGAATTGTGCCCGTAACAGTTTTAATCGTATAATATATTGTATTATGCTCTAATTTATTAATGTATAATAACATTCTGTAACAACTAAACTGGATGGAGTTATTTGAATAGAAATTTCTTGAATTTGTACCTGAGGTGTGCTTTCCTCTTTGCCCATAACCAGACTTTGAGCCTTGGGTGTCCTTTGCTGCTCTGGATAAATGTGCAGGTAAAGCTGCCGGGCTCCCTGGGCATCCTCTGGCCCGATGTGGCAATGAGTGTTTCCCCTACAGCTCAGCTGCAGAACAAGGGCTGGTCCCTGGTCTCTCTTTCCAGGGCTGTGAACTACAGTTCTCTGTTGACACTGGGGGTGTTGGTGAAAGGCAGGTGAGAAGTGGTGTCTCGACATTTTCCCTGTCAAACAAGTTTGATTTAGAAACTGCACATGACAATTGGGTGTGAACACTTGCGACTTCTCTTTGCATTTTCTTCATGCAGTCTCTGCCCTGGCTGGCTACACGTCAGGGCTCTGGGGAGTCTCAGTTACATCGGTCAACAGCCTGGAACAAGCATCATTTTGTCGTTTGTCTCAGTGATGCAAATAAAAATCTCTGATGCCAAATATGACCTTGAAAAGAGACTTGAAATGCGCAGCTCCTTTTGCCCAGTGCAGGTACTGTCTCACTGTGGGACTGCTCACTACCGCTGTGCTGTATTTAGTGGAATCCATCAAGTCAAAATAGCATAAGTTAATCCTGCGGTAAAGACTTAAACCTTCATTCCTCAGAGAACTCAGTCACCTGTCAGACACTTTAAGCATCTAAATGTAAAACTGGATTCCTTTTGCCTCAGCTCAGTTTATACCCAGACTAGGATATTTCCCAGTTTCCAAAGCTCATGTTCTTTTGAAGTCTGAATTTCTGCTTTCCTAAGCTCCAAGTGGGGTCTGTGCTGGTAAAGCCAGGGCACCTGAGAGATGACTGACTAAGCCTGATCCTTCTGCTGCTGCCTGTTGGGGGGCTGATTCCTACATAAGTATAAAAAAAGAAATGAACCTCTTCAAGGACCCCTTCCTATAAATATTTCAGTAATTGCAGCATTCACGCAGGAGGTTAGACACTATCATTCAGTTTCCCACAAACACCTTTGCCTGGTGATTATTTCAGCTCTCAGACAAACCAGGCAGCATCATGGTTAGAAATGAAGGTGCCAGCTGAGATAAATTAGGTGTAGCAGACATTTAAGTAAGGTCTCTCTCAATGCCAGTTATTCCAACTGGTGTATTGGGTCACAAA
>NW_010417001.1:85914-86277 GCF_000710305.1 Buceros rhinoceros silvestris | reverse complement strand
TTTTTTTTTTTTTTTTTGAACTTGCCTTAAGATTCATGGCCTTTGAGGTGTCTTTTGGAATTAAACCCGCCAGCTGAAGACCAAGTGTGAAAGAACAGAATTAGAAATATACTTGTCTTCCAGGTATTATTAAGGAATTTTTTCCCTCACATTTTGAAAGGAAATGATGATGACTTCACTGAGTCAGTAAATTATACTAAGTTGAATGTGTTACTTATTTCTAATATGAGTCTGTGCTGGCGAGGAAAATAAGACTCTTGTAAACCTTTTTACAATTGCATACAGCAGGCAGGTAGGCGATTTTAATTGGTGTATACATGCTCTCTGTACTGAGGCTTGTGCAAAAGAGGTGCAACTAATTAA
>NW_010417001.1:60175-85796 GCF_000710305.1 Buceros rhinoceros silvestris | reverse complement strand
GGAAGTCATAGGAGCTCTGAAATGGGTTCTGAGCAAAAGGATCTCGTCTAGTTTCAAAGAGAGTCTTGCAAAACCAATCATCTCCATCTTTTAAATGCATTGGTCTGTGAGGGCGGATCCAGAAAGAGGAGAGTAGACCTGGGTAAAAATGTGGAGACCTCCAGTTATAAACCAGAATTATGCATTGCTTGTTGTTAAGATTTCTTTTCGCTTGTATTCTGCTTTGGTATTGGTCTGTGAGAAAATTTTTGGATTTTATCTAAGCTGCAGAAGAAAAATACGTTAATAGAAAATCTTCACGGGTGATTTTGTGGTCTTCGGTTAATTGCAGTAAATGTTTACTCATGTATATTTCTGTTTGGCGTACTTACATTCAAATTTCAGCCTGGAATTCTTTCCATCAGGAAAGAGATATTGTTTAATTATTAAGAAACCCTGTGATGTGACATGTTTAATAATATAGTATTAACTCCTTTAGTCTTTTCCTACCAGCATTCGTGTGAAAATTTAGATAAAGTTTTATCCATGTAAAATTCCTGCTTCAAAATTAGTAAGCGAGTAAAATTCAACAAGTATGTGGCATCGCCACAACTACTGACTCACTTTGTGCCAAACAGAAGTGTATGCAAGAAATCACACAATTCACCTGGGGAAGCTAAGACAGGCTTCCTTTCACCCTTCGCTGTGTCATCTGCTTTTGAGAGTGAGGAGAGTCTTTAGCTGGTTTGCTTTGAAAACTGATTCTATTTTAAGCCTGAGCTCAAATCAAAATCTAATGTAACGTGTAGCTACAAGCTTTTATAAGAGATTTTTCTCATGAATTTCTAAGGTAAAAACTTCCATCTCTTACAGGTTATGGAATTTTCATAAATACATATTTTGGTTTTTTGGAACGTCATTAAATAGTACCTTCCCCCTGCTGCTGTGCTTCAGTGCAGGTATGCATTTCACTCGAGCCTTGATCAGCGTAGCCTTGTCCCTGGGTAACGCAAAGGTGTTAGGCATGCCATGACCTCTTTTATTATTATTTTTAGCGTTTACTTATACACTACTTTTAGAGATTGACATCAAAGAGCAATACAATACCGAGACTATAGAACAGCTTTAAAGAAACCAAGCGTTTTTGATTGTCTTTTGAAACAATGATACCTCTCACAACAAATCCTAGTTAGTCTCCTGCTCTGTGCATGCTGTTTTCCACAGAAACTGATGTTCAAAGGAGCATCTCTGAAAGAAGAAAAAGTGCTGGTATTAATGCTGTTCAGGAACAATACTTTCATTTGGTAGAAAGAGACAGAAATGCAAGTGCTGTTAGCGGCTGGAAACCCTTTGGGGAAAAGCAGGTGTTTTTACTTCTTTGCCTTTCCCAGAGTCTTCCGGAAGTCCTTCTGCATCAGTGACTTCTGATCGTGGCCTGCAGGGAAACACCATTTTTACAATCTGTGCAGTAGCACTGTGAAGTGGTACAGTTAGGAGGCAGTTTCATCCCTCAGCAAAATGAGATGTTCCGTACAATATCTGATTTGTTTCCAGGGCATTTTGGGGGCAGTCCGACAGCCTCTCAGATACAGCAGGGTCTGAGCCGTGGCTAATGGACCTTGCACCTGGAAAAGCAACGTTGGCCCCTGAGCTTTTCACATTATGGCTAAATCATAAGTGCAGTGTTTTGTTGTTGAGTAGAAAGATAGATTTTGCTTTTTCTTCTGTTTCTGTGGGAGGTTTGTTGTTTGTTTGTTTGGGGTTGGTTTGTGTGGCTTTTTCTTTTTTTGATAGTTTGATATTACATGCAGAAGAAATAAGTCTTTTGGAATCTGGGATATCTTGTGTTGATGCACTGATAGCCCTTTAGAGTTGTAATCTGACAAGTATGTGTCCCGAAGCAGGTTCTTTCTTCTGAAAGGCTGGAGTGTACTACTAGTTCTTAATTTCTTGTCTCTCTCTGCGTGATGTCCCTGCTCTGCCCACAAAGGTCAGCATCCACCCAGCCCGTAAAAGGTGCTCAGGTTCGTCACCCCTCCACGTTTACAGCAATGGTGAAATCTAGATGAGTATTTGAACTTGCTGGTTTATCGGGTTCTGAATTTGTTGACAGAAAGACTCCCGGAAGCACTGCGTGTTTGAAGGGAAGAAAACGAGTCCTTTGGCAGAAGTAACATGCCCCTGCTGCGTACTCTGTTATTAGGCACACTCTGATCTGCAGAGATTGGTTTTGTGATAGGGAGTATTAGGTTACGGAGTAATATGGGATAGTAGTTCTTGCAAAATGTTTGTTCTGGCACTTTTGGAAATAAATTAGTGATGACTTGGAAAGATCACACAAATGTAATATAGCTAAATCTAGTGTGACTTTACACAGAATCCCAGTTTAAGCTGCCTGAAAAAAAATTCCTTTGAAAGGTAAAAATAATTCCAGGTTAATTTTCCTTCCCATCATCTTGCAGTAGTTTTCATAAATGAATAAAAAATTGTATAAAAAAATAAACTAGTCATAAATAAAATGAGCTTTAAAGTATTGTGATCAGGAAGACGTGGCTTGGGCAGACTTCAGGTTCAATACTTAGCACACCCTTTTTATATTTCTAGGGCTGCAGGATGGCAGTGATGATTTCTTTCGCCGGAGTGTGCAAACTTGATAAACTGAACTTGGAAATTATGGTCCTCCATGCCCAAAATACAGGATACGATATTAATAGAATAATTCTTCTTCTGCAGGAAAGCTTGATATTAAATGATAATCAAGCAGTTAAGTATAACGCAACTGCAGCTTTATCCTGGAGATCAAGGGACTCTTACAAACTATCCATTTGTTTGGTAGCATTGGTTGTTTGCAGTCCTCCAGCATGTCACCGTCTCCGGTTTCTTTCTGTTTTCCTCTAGATAGAAAGCACACCTTGTAAAAACACGCATTGGTATGTAATACCATTGAATAAAGGAGATTGTCTCTTAGGGAGAAATCCTTAACACTTGAAATCACACATGCAGACGCTGTCTTTGGAGTGGAACTTGGTCTCTTTCGTAGTGACCTGTTACGATGAATGAAACACTGAGACAGTGATGGCAAGTCCAGCTCTGCAATCCCTCATCTTCTCTGTAATCTAATTGCACAAAAGCCATCGTGCTGTTTCAACGACAGGATGGGCTGTAGACTGGCAATATGTGGGGAGCGGCAGCATGTTTTAAATATCGTTCTGAGGGTGCGAAGCGGTGGGGGACGAAGAGACTTGCAGTTCACAGTGTGCTGCAGTGGGGCTCGAGCAGTGCTGTCAGGTGTGTGCTGCTGCAAGCATCAGACGTGCCTGGGCAGGCTTACGGCAGCACGGGGAAGGGGTCCGCTAGATTTGCAGCTGCAGTTGGCTCTTTCTGCATGAGTAGCCACTTGTAAATATTGAATCATTTACAGTCTAATTCTGTGTTAATGAATAAAGACTGGCTTACTGGTGTTACGCTGCAGCTTGGCCCTCAAAGTCAATACAAGAGAAACAGCTAGGGATTTTCAGTTAAAGTAATGATATTTGATAAATTGATTATTGATTAAGTTGGCATGGTAGGGGGCTAGTTATGGCCCTGTGATAAACGTCTACAATTATGTCAAAAAATGTCTTTGAAGACACGATCTGAAATTTGATAATAGAGTTCTAGTAGGTTTACATAAACTTACAACTTGATTTAAATTATCAGGCTGATCACAAACAGGTTCATAACACATCAGTTCCTAGACTAATGAACCATACATCCTTGTCGACTTCAGTAATGTTTTGACAGTTTTTGCCTCAGTGCCTTTGAATTACAAGTGTGTAGAGATGTATTGCTTACTGCTACAATAGGTCTATCCCTCAGGATATAATGGGTCACGTTGGCTGAATCGGAATTGGGTAACTAAACAATGACAACTTCTATAATGCTTTAAAAGAAGGTTCCACTCAGTTTTTATAGTTGTAATTGCATTTTTTTTTTTACAAGGAGAAAGATATTAAAAGAATGGCATTTTTTCAATTTCAAACGTTATTTAACTTTTCTGAAATCACATTTTCAGAGTTCTTAAGATATAGAGGATTTATATAGCAGTGTGATTAATTCTAAGATGATAGAAAACTGCTGTTAATCCTCTCCTCATAAACAGAATTGCAAAATAATTCAGATTTTAAAACAGGACTGTCTTGACCTGCTCACTAGTGAATGTATTACATGAACAAAACACACACAGGAACTTTCTTATGTCATCTACTTGTTTGAGTTTGTCCTATCAGCTAACTTTGTTTAGGATGGGTATTTTTCATAGATAAGGTTTTTTTTTCCCCGCCTCCACTATGTTTTTTCCTGTGGCTGGGTTTCTAAAATTGAAAACAAGCCTCTATTGCTGTATGTTTGATCTTTTCTATAAATTTCCTATTGTTTCCTTGAGTTTCTGGGAAGCACACCAGACAAATAAAGGAAGGCAGTTTCAACAAATGTCAGATGATATTAATAGGACATGTCTGGATTTTCTTATACTTGCTTATTTTCACCCTTTTTGGAATGAAATCTTGGGGGGCTTAAATCTTAAAAGTTATCCATGGAGGTCAGCTCTCCAATGGGAGTTATTTAACGTGTTTGAAATGTTGCATTGCTTTTTTACTGTATAATGGAGAGAAAGGCAATACTAGCTGCTTTAAACATTGTGACCTCCTGAAATGGAGATGCTGCAACTTTACCTGTGGCATTTCCAAGTACAGAAGTCATGAGGAACGTGTCTTTTTGTGGAAACTTATGAATCTTATGATTCCCAGGATGTTTTCTCAAAGTAGGTTTATATTTGAGTAAAGAATATTATATGATGCATCAGCATTTTGTTAATCCTGGGAAGATGCGGGAGTTGCCTTTTGTTTGTATTTGCTCACGTGTATGACCTCCGAAAGGGCTGCTGTTGGAAGAAGGAAGACTGCTGTGAGGGTGGAGATGGTATTGCGTGCATCCGCTGTGTTGTCTTGCTTCCTTGTGGGAGCTGAATGTAGCATTGGACCTGTTGTATTTTGTTAATATCTGTTATATAAATTTCATAATAGGCATAATAGTCCACAACATAGACCGTAATCGCCATTACTGCCTGTTATTAGCGTGTACTTGTCTGCTCAATAGGCCGCTCTTGTACCTTTGGATTCATTATCATGTAATACATTAAGGTCTTGACGTTTTAGTTCATGGATCGTCACCCTTCAAAGCTATCTGATAATCTATTAGGTAAATGTAGATAATACAGTCTTTAAAAATTTGAATTTTTTTTTCCCAAAATGCTACTGTTGTAGATGAAGCGTGTCTTTGACCTCCTCAACCTCACTGCAGTGAGGACAGATGTATGTAGGGTTAAAGCAAGTCCTATAATATCCTGTGAACCGTAACGAATTTTCAAAAGCCAGCCCAGATCCTGGTCTGTTTTGTGTGTCCACACAACAGAGGACAATGGAGAAGAGCGTTTTCTGCAGTTTGTATACATTAATTTAAAATTGTTGTGTTGCATTTAGAGCCGTGTAACTGTCAGTTCTCCTGAATCCATGCAGACCTTTTACAACCCCCAGCTTTTTCTGTTTCTCCATTGCACCGTGTACCTGGTTCAGGTCAGTGTTGGAATGGTACCGAAGAAAAACAAATAACGCAGTTCTCTGGCTCTCTTACATGCTTCTCCCACTCTTCTGTGTTTCATTTTATGGTATAGAGAACTTGCCGAGCGTGTGGCGTAGAGAGCTTACCGGGAAGGTCCTGCTGGGCTGAAGTCTGGTTCTTTGTTTCTGGGCCTGTGGAGTTTTCCTGCTCAAGGGCATTTGCAGCTTGGTTTAAGACCTACTGCAATGGAATGGTAAACCGTGCAGGGACGATGCAATGTTGACTTGGTTCCTCTGAAAAGGGGTCTTTAGCGTTGCTCGGTCTGTAAACTAAATTATTTGACAAATAATTGACATTATTAAACTGAAGTGAAGCTGCAGATGAGCTCTAGCAGACAAGTGCTCGGTGCGTGGGTGCGTGCGCTTGGGCAGCATGTGTAGTGGAGGAATTTTTTTTTCATTTTCCTAAAGCTTTTTTGCCCGTTGTATGATATGTGTGCTTGCCATAATTTAAATAAGGATGAATTACTCTCAGTTAAGGGTTTAGTTCTTTGGATAGCACCTTTATCTTGCCTGCATTTGGTGGAGATATCAGAGGAATCATTTGTGGTCTTTTCACAACCTTCAGTCATGCTGTCGACAAAAAGCATATGCTCTCACCTGATTTCAGAAGTAGCTTTTTACTATCTAGGAGATTGCTTGTCTTGCTCTGCTCTCCTTTTGACATCGCTTTGAGAATGAAAAGCAAAGTGGACAGGTGAGTTAGTTTTTACAAAGATGGATCTCTTCATAGCAAACATCCCAGGCTGCTTTAAATACGTTTTGTGCTATAGGAAGCATAGATGTGACCACTATTACAACAATTTCTAATAAGGGAAATCTCGTTTTCATGACTGATATCATGTATTAATTCTGGTACAACTTGGGCTCTATCGTCATTGCTTTATGCTACTGATAGTATATATTGACTTGGCAGCTAAATTAATAACTGAAAACTGGATCGAGTTGTTCAGTTGGCCCACGCCAGGTGTGCCACCTCCACTGCGAAGCTTTCAGTGGTGCTGTGGTTGTCCTTTGTACTCAGGGCTTCTCCCTGGTCCTGTCATGCTATTTGCTTGTTGGAGAGTGTATTTCTCTTTCGAGAAATGGCAGAAAACCACTCTGAAAACTAAAAAACCCACAGCAAAACCCCGCACTTGCGTGTCCTTGTCTGCGTTCTTGCTGGAACACAAAGAGGATGCCGAGGGGGATGCAGGAATGACCAAGCTTCGTATGAGAGTGGGCTACATTACACAGAGATGCTGAATTGTGGTTGTGGGGTGGCTGCTGTCAGCACAGATTACTGTTTCAGGGATTTCTACGTATTTGGCACTATTTCATCATCATGCTGGTACTGTATAAAATAGTTCATTTTAATTAAAAATCAAAGCAGGAAGAGGTAAATCAGAAACCACGGAGACAAAACCCACAAGCTTTCATTGCTGTCGTTTTCCTGTCTTTAAGGGACAGTGACTGTACTGATTCAACATTAGCCTTCAGATTTTTTGCTGTGATTCCTCCCCCTCCCCTGCCCGCTGTTCTTAAACTGCAGGTTATTTTAAGCTTATTGCATTTTAAATGCAGAGCATTTAAGACATTGCAGGCATGTAGAATTAGCTTGGACAGTATTGAAGGTCACACTATAGAGAACTAACCTATAATGACAGTTGGATAGTCTGCATGATAGTCTTTTTATCTAGCTAATATGTCTGATTTTATTAACCAGTGTTTTTTCCTCCCTATCCTGGCAATTATAGTCCAGTACTTCAGCACCGATATTTTAAACCTGTATTTTTTTTTGTAAAAAATTTTTGTTTGAGCAAAAACTGGATTTATTTGCTTACTCTCATCTAGTCAAGTTTGAATGTGTTTCACTCACCATAAATCTTCCTTGGAATTAAGTTTTAGTGGTGTTTGTTTTGCAACGCTGTAATAATCATTGACACGGTGATAGATGAACAAAAGCACTGGAGGCATAGTCTTCATTTATTACATGAAATCTGGGAGAAGACGCATCTGGACAAAGAGATGCATCTCATCCTACCGTTGTAACTTTTTTCGGTTATTGGTAGCGTTACAGGCTTCTGATGCTGCAGTAGCTCCTTAAAACAAAGCTGTGCCGTATTGCCCTTCCTCGTGGGCTGGGAGCGCACAGGTTGGCAGTGGCTTCCTCTGAGAATTGTGTTTTCTTGGTGAGCATCAATGGTGTGAAAAAAGCCAGTCTCCTCCTGCTATGTGTACATGGAAGCATAGATGATTAGAAACATGAATGCAATCGCTCTTTTTCACTCGTTGCTGGTAGGGTTTCGCCTAGAGTTGTGTCTACTCCCGTGCAGGAACCGGAGCCGTGGCTCCAAGAACCGCGTGCTTTTCTGTTCGCAGACGGGCTTGTAATATTCTCCACCACAAAGTTCTTTGAACATCTTTCGGTTTGTTAGTAGTTATTAATTGTTTAATAAGCTGTTTTCAAAATCTAATTCAGATCAAAATTTTACAAATGGATATGTCTGTAAATATCATATGCAATTGTTCCAGAGTTATTTGACTACCAAGACTATGTGTATGCCAAACAATTGTTTTGTGAAAGCCAAAAACTAGATCCATTGAGAAAATCTGTGTAGGACAAACTGCAGATAGACTCCCTGCTGCTCCTCTTACTAAAAATCTAAAACAAACCAGAAAATGACAGCACGTAATTGTATTGAAAAAGATCCATTTATAAACAATTCTATGGTGAAATTTTGATATTGTCATTAATAACAGCATAAACATTTGCATTCAGCTGAGGGCATGCAGTGATATTCCCAATGTCAAAAATTTCCCCATAGAGTTTTTGATGAAAGGAGCATTGCTTTTAAAAAAAAAACCTGTCAGGCTATTGAAGGATTTTATGTTGTTATTGTGTAGTTTATTTTATGTCTTTTTTTTTTTTCCTTCTTAAGGCCTATTTCTCTCTAATCTAAAATGTTTTCTGGTATCAAATACTCCTACAGAACTGAGCTATCTTCCAAACATGTTCTAATGTGTATTTTAAAACTGTCTTTATAAATACAGAAATGCACATGCTACAATTTATTTACTGATTATTCCTAAAGCTTTGAGTAGGATCTTTGAACTGAAGGAGAATAAATTCACTAAAGTGTCCACAAAATTAAAAGTGTTTAGTGGATGGCTGGCTAGTAATGAATCCCAGGAGAAGTGGACAGGAATGAAATAAAGTATTGATATGAAAAAGAAGGTGTAAGCAGCATCGGTAGAATTCTGTAGCTCGATACATCTGGTTTGAACTACAAAAAAAAAAAAAAAAAAGACAGGAATGTTGTATGGTGGTCCTGCTCCTCGGAGCTGGGCTCTGAGAGTCTAGGGCAGTACCTGAGCCTTCAAAAGAGCAAGTGTGGAAAACTGGGAGCTGTGACATCCTGACTTCAAAAGGTGCTGGGCGTAGCAAAGAAAACTGCATCCACGGCACTGTAAACGCCAGCTATTGATAACTCTATACGTGCCCCTATTTTGTGTGGTATGGGATTCCTTCCTCTGAAGATGTTACAGTACTGAAAATACTATGCAGGCTTTGCAGCAGAGCTGGCACATGTCAGAAATTCAGCTAAACACGTTTTGGGTTCCTGTGTGCCCAAACACCATGGAGATGATATAACTCACATTTGTACAGCTGCCTCAAGTTGTAATTTTGTCATCAGGTGAAGCATAAGAATAGTAATTCCTCATTGCATACCTTTCCAGTTACTGCATTTAACTTAATTTCAGTACCCTGTAATTATCTTTTCATTCTATAGATCAGGTAATACTTTTCAAAGCTGTTTGTGACTGAAAATTAAGTGAAATTGTAACCTACTTAGTCTTCCTTCAGTGACCTAAGCTTTTTAGCTCTGGTAAATACTCACAATAATAAAAACTGGCTAGGGGAGCAATCAGTCATCGCTAGTTATCCGAAACACCACACTGATGAGAAGGAACCGTATTTTGGGCCTGATAAGAGTCCCCAGTTGTGAATTTTTCTCGTAATTCTAATAGTAACACTCACCAGGTTATCCTTTCTCTATGCAGTTGTTGTACCCACTACAAAAAGCCATAGGTGAAGCTGCGTTCTAGGCCGGTCGTTTTCAATTGTCTTTAAAAAGGAGATGGGAAAATAGTAACAGTTTATCGTCACAGAAGTATTACTTATTTGAAATAACAAATAAACACAGAGATACCTAGCAAAGGAAACAGTAGTAGCAACCAGAAAAGCAGATCAAATGTGGAGAAACCTAAGAAAACTTCAGTGGAGTCTGAGATGAGTTTAAGTTCTCAAAAAACTCTGTTGTTATTAAAAGATACTGCTTGATAAGAGGATTATAAATGATTACCAGGTATACCTACATTACAATAACAGGGTTATTGCATGGTGGGTAGTGCTCATCAGTGCCAGCAAAAAGTGTTAAATCATGTAGACCTATTGCGCCTGTAAGCACTACACAGATTTGCTTTTTAGTAAACTGGCTATTAAGAAATAATTAATCTTTTAATAACTGCTTATGGCATTAATATGAAATACGTCTGAGTCTCCTCATGCTGATGTTAAATAAGATTTATCGTAGTTTTTTGGAGATTTTCTCCTTTCTTCCTCTCAAAAGTTGAGAAGAATGCTTTGAGACAAGAGGAAATTGTAAGCTGTTCAGTCTTGCAGGTTTGGCTCTTTTTGTGTTCGTTGTTACATGTAGGCTTAATACTTTGTAGGATCTGTCTATGGTCTTACTGTAGTACGAAGAAAATATGTTTCTTGTTTGGGGGGAAAAAAACAAGGCAAGAGAGAAGACATATCAGTATATTGTTACAGAAGCTGGAAACAAACAGCCAAAGGGCTGCAGCTCCACCAGAAAGGGATGTTGTAGTGCCCAGAGAGCATTCACTTTAGCAGTTGTTTCTCTTCAGAATAGGATAAAAACACTTCCAACATACAGACAATTTCCAATACGTGCTTCCGACCAGCTTGCATTTTCACAACCTACTTCACTGCAAATCAAACAAAAGTTAAAAGAATAACCTGCTCTATCTTAACTCTTTAAGACACATGCGCATCAATATTCCTTTTCCTTTGAACAAGTATTTAGTGCTGTCCCGAATGTCTGTCTCTTTGATCGTTTGCTACCCAGTTTCTATAGCCTCCTATATGGGAGCGCATCAGTAAGAAAGTGTCAAGCCTGGGGAAATGTGGTTGGAAATTCAGTAATAAGGAGATGTGAAATGGGGTGCGGATAGGCTGTTTGTTCTAAATGAGTAGTAAATCCCGAGGGGGTTAAAGTGCCCTCTACTGGAAGTGTGATCTTTCCACACTCCGCAGACTCTGCAGGTGGGTTGCAGGGCTATTTCTTATGTTGTCTTCAGCAGAAAATTACCAAACTCAGAAGGGAATTGGAGATTTAGAAAAGCTCAAATTTTCTGAAATGCCGGGCTTTGTGTCTGCTTTTAGTATTGATTGACCAGTGGAGAAGTCTAGCGTAGAGAAATATGACAGTGAGATGACATGAGATGAATTATTTTTTCGGTTAGGAGTGACCTCATAATTCATAAATGGCAGTATGAAGTGGGACCACAAATGAATTATGTGAGCACCTCCTAACGAATAGGAGTTGATTTTGATCAAGTTCTATTCACTACAGAATTTCTAAGCTTAGAAGAAATTAATAGAAGAAATATATTTCATATTGCAGTTCACCATATAAAGAAAAAAAAACGGAGGCAGCTTGTATAGGTGGAGCAACAGGCTGCTTTATTTACCCCCAAGGTGGTAGTGACTGGCAAATGGGGTTGAATACCACCACGGCATCCAAATGTTCGGGTAAAGCTCACGACCAATTTACACTTTGTCCTTGCTGTAACTTCAGATTGTAAACTGCTCTAAAACATGTGTTCATTTCTTGCAGATAAAGCTCGGATTTTTTTAATATATCTATATTTAATCCTGTTGATTTTTTAAAATTACATTTTCATAGACCTGATAAAGCTAATAGGAGCCGTACGTGAATCGTTAAGAAAAGTGTAAGATTTTTAGCTAAATGATTGCTTAGCTGAGGTTTAGCTTTTGGTAGAGACCTTTAAGGACTCTTTATATACAAGACTCATGACTGGCAGACATGCTAAATAATTTTTTTATTATTTGAAGTGAGAACTTTTCTCAGATGATCTGTAATATTCCATCTTCTGGGGAGGGCTCTGTGAAGAGGAGAGTACGCCACTTTTTGCAGTTCTGTCAGGTCTTTGCAGCATGATTCTTACACTAAGATGGATGGAAGTACCTTCAAACTGCTTGTGTAAAAGAAGTAGTTCTATCAAATTCAGCCTTTTTTCTTCTCCTCATGGGTGACACAAGGAGGTTTTGTTACCTGTGACTCTTGTTAACTCATAGACTAATCAGTTTGAATGATCCTCAAAATTTATCCTTCAAAAGGCTGTAGGAACAGAAAGGTTAAATATGAATTTGTCACTTTCTAGCAAAATATTTCCACTGCGACAAAGAAACGTAAGGTAAGCGTAAGGTACTCTGAAGGTTGTAGAGGACTCTGACGTGACTACTTCTACAGGTCCCTCCATGCAGACTGGAAGACAAACTGCCGTGTGCTTACAGCACATGTTGGTTTTTACCAGGAACGCACCCAGTGCTGCAGTGTAAAGGAAGATTGTTCTATAAATGGAGCTTTCCCTCCTGACAAAGACGAGGAAGGCTCCTTTGAATTTAGTCTGGAAATATGCAGTGTTTTATTTGAAGTTATTTGCTCTCTAGGACAATTCCATGAGGTGCACACTTCTTTCATGAAAACCTCAAGGAAGAGAGTCAGATAAGCACCAGCAATATTTATTTAGAGAAGAGCTCCCAGGCCAGGCAGTGCCGAGGCTGTGGATGGCTGGAGACAATGGGAAAAGAACTGCAAAGACAGTATAACACTTCACACTGTCATATTGGTTTTGTGATCGTTGTGAGAAGATAACTGGATAGAAGGATCAATACTAGGGCCTAAAGATGAGTGTAATGATTCTCCTGAATATCCCACACCTTATTGGTGGTTCTTGAGCATCTGGGAGATACTGATACTGTTCCGCAGTCCAGGATCTTCCAGGATGGAAATACATCTAGTAGCTCTTCTGGATGATCAGGTTTTGATGTGTTGCTTTTAATGACTGATTTACCCAAAGAAACGCTAAAATTAGTGTGTTCAGTCAAGTTATTTATACCAGATACCTGAAGTGAATACTGATAGGTTAGTGAGAAGTTACAGACACTTTGATAGCAGTGGAGAATCAGGGTCCTTAGCACTTCCAGACTTGGTAATTTAAAAATGTCAAGAGGTTGCAATCTGTCGTACAGCGAGGGTGTGAGAGTCTCTCGGTAATGCAAACCAGACAAGTTTTGCTATGATTAATATTGTAAGTAAAACCACAAAAATTGAGAAGGGGTCTGACTATTAAATGAACTTCAAAAGATCAAAATTAATGTTTATTCAGAACACGTTTCTTGTGTTAAACAGCCCTGAAGTTGCCTGCCTAGCTGAGTTAGGCTTGGGGACCTAGGGGCGTGCTACCGGCTGCCTTCAGCCCTTCTGGGTTGTCTTCGCTGCTGGAGGCGTCGTGGTACAGTCACTTGGGCTCCTCTCACCAGCTGCAGTGGGGCAGAAAGCAACACCTCGAAGTGAGAAGAGATGCTGTGTTGGTTTGTGTGCCTGGGCTACTGAAATGATCAGGTACAACTTTTCTAACCACTGTGAGTGTGACCCTGACTGTCACTGTTTGGGAATGTGTCTTAGATCGTCCTTTCATGGCTCTGAATAATGTTTCGTTTTACTACCCGAAGCTGACAACTAGGATATACTGACATTTATATGTCATATTTGGTCCAGATAAATGCTGAGGGGAAAAATACGCCTAGAGATGTGTACAGGGACTTGCCTTGAACTTGTGACATACATTTGCATTCTCCAAAGGGGTGAGATTATCTCGCTGTAATTATGTAGTTCATCAACTGGCCGTTGCTTGTGGGGCTTACCTCACCTGTTGTTGAATTTGGAGACCTGCACGTTAATTTTAACTCTGATGACAATTGGCTGTAACGTTCCCTGTTGTCACTGCAGCCGTGGAGGTCAGGCCTAATGATATGCCAAGAGCTCTGTGGCAGTTTGCATACAGACGTGGTTTACTCAGGTCTCAGCACTGCCATTCTCAGAAGATGAGGAGGTATTGAACTGTCAAACTGAGACTGAGCAGGTGACAGCTGATGCATTTTAGATCAGCTGCCTTCATGACTGATTTAGTAAACCTAACTGAGAGCGAGCAGGCTTTTTCTCCTTCAATATTATAGTCGTCTTAAAAAAAAAAAAAGCTGTGAAAATGTGTATTTTTATTTTTAAACGCTGCCCTTTATACCTTCTTTTCACTTTGAAACCTTTAAGTGTAAAAATGATACAGAATGCAAGATCTGAGATTATTCTTATGAAATGAATTGAGATAGAGAAATATTTTTATCCTTTCCACAGCTATATGGCAATTTAACATCTGACTCTTTCAGTCACTCTACCTGCTGTCTTCTATATATCATACTTCTTTAAATAGATAATGCTTGAAATAACGTAGACAAACAAGAACATAGAGAAACACATTCCACAAATGTAACAACGTGTTTCCTTTTCTCTGAATTGTTACTTCCTGATTTTGATAACATAGGTTAAAAACTAAAGGTATTGCACAGCGTGCGTATTTCCTAGTATGGTCAGAGTTAGTCTAGGGCTTCAAACCATTCCATAAAACGCATCAGTCTTCTAACAGACAACGAGCATAAGGGTGCGTCAGAACAAGTGTCGTTGTCACTGCGGATTGGTGCTCATAGAGCTGACTGCGGTACCGCGGAAGAATTAAACTGTCTCATGTATACAGAGAGATGTTTCTGGTCTTTTCTGATTGATAGCATTAACATTTAAAAAGCCTTTCAGGGGTTTTAAGTGGCAAATTATTTCATGTCCATCACCGGTTTACAGGATCTCCTTCTGGCAGAACAACTGCATACTCAGAACAGGGAGGAAAAAATTTATACATGTCATTTTGGAGGCAGCATCCAGTTGCTCAGAGCATTTTTTTTTTTTTTTTGTCTCTTGTGTCTACTGGTATGTGAAAGGACAGCATGTGGAAAGACATCTCTGCTCTCTTTTTGACTGAAATATTCGTCTCAGAAAAGCTCTGCCATCGCTTCCTGTGGTCATGGGAATGGTCCTTTGTCTGGTTTGGCCACAGGGAATACTGTGGATTATACACACCTGGGCTTCTGGAGGAAAAAGGGGTTTTGTGTCAGGAGAATTTTTTGCCATTTTTCTTGAACACTTAAAAAGGTAAAGATAAGATGCTAATGTGCAGAGTGTGAAGTATGTTTTTCCAAGTGACTTGATAATGCATTGTGTACATTTCTATCTGTTGTATTGTTTTTTGAGAAATCATGGTTGTTTTTCTTTTCAATCTGTTAAATACTGGAAAATTGGGTCACTGGAACAACAAGTAAACTTGGTGAATATAATGGTCAGAGAAGTCCAAACCCTTTCACGTTTCTTTTTGCAGAAAACTGCAAGCTGAAAATAAAAGTATTGATGCAAAGTCTCATAAACGATACTCTTCCTTCGCCACCAGTGCAGCTGGGACGGCAGCACTCCTAGCGATGACTGATGTTTTCTCTCACCTCTCTGTCCTCTCCTCATGAACGTGCTTAGCCGCTCCCGAGCAGTGCAAGTGTCAGACAGCACGCAGGGTCCTGGGGTTTGCCTTTGGGAGGTCTGAGGGAGAGAAGTGGCTGTAGAGAAGATAAGCAGAGCTGTGTTGGGTAAGTGCTATGTCAGTCCCTAAAAGAAAGGTGATGACCTGGGAAGGTGACAGTGCCAGATCACACTGTGGCTCAATCTATATAGCACAATTGTCTACTGGCTGTTACTGTTTTCCTTTGTGTATTAATAAGGATGGGGTGGGTGGGAAGTGCAAAATGTTTTAGTTATCAGCTTTTCATATATATGTGTGTGTGTGTGTGTGTGTGTGTGTGTATATGGAATCAGTCTTAAAAAGGAACTAAAACCCAAAATACTTCCAGGTAAGTGCGTGCCGCAGGGGAAGGAAACGTCTTTTAAATCTCTGTTACATCTTCATGTTAGAGAAATGCCTTACAGTTCTTGATGCTAGCTCCCTTCCCTATATGCAGAAAACTTACTTTAATATTTATTTCACTTTAAGGTTCTATTATTGAATATAGTGATGCAAAACATCGTTCTAGCAGAATGTTTTCTCCAGACTCTGCTGCACAGTCCTGCATCATAAAAAACCAACCAAACAAAAAAACCCCAAAAGCCGTTTGGATTATAGAGAACACTAATGTTAACAGGAGGGATATCTTTGAATTGCTTTCTATACATTTCTGTAATATTTATTTCAAAAATATATCTAATTTTAAAATTCTGATTCCTTTAGGCTTCTTGAGTTTTATTTAAATTATTCTATTTTCTGTTGGTAGGGCAGGCTTCCATTCCTGTTTCTGTGTTTACTGAAGTCCACGCCTCACAATGCAACCCCTAATGCTACACACTGGTTCCCAAATGTTGCCTGACTATTGGTGGTGTTTGTGTCTGAAGCCTGCGGCCAGATACTAGGATCCTGTCTCTTAAATCAAGATGACAGTCTGGGACTGGGCTTGAGCCCTGATGGCGCATCATGATTCAGCATCCCTGCCATCAGGAGAAGGAGATAAACACCGCATTGAAATGGGCAGAGGGTGCCTTAATGAGGGTTGTTAATGAGAGGAAGGTAGGTTTTGGTTTAATGAAGCAATAGAATTTTTTGCCCCAATTCACTTTTTTTCTCCTACCCCTGTGCATGGTTTAAAACAAAGAAATGCCCTCTTGGGATAGAGTTATCTGGAGAGAAATAGTGCACTCCTGGGCTATAAGTATTTTTGTTTCCTTGAACAGGCAGAGCCAGAGGTTTATTGAGGTGTGTGGGCGTGTGAGTGGGGAAGGTGAGCTTCTCCTCTTGATATATTAATTAGCATAGCAATTAGAGAGAATGATCTGCCCGGACTGGGTTTGTGACACTGGAGTTCATCCTGGAAGAGAGAAATAGTGGATTTCAGCTGCTCTCATGTTATTTTTGTTTCTAGATAAAAGCAGCAAGACAGTGCAAAAACAAAGGCATGCTGACAGGTTGGGTAACCTGTCAGGAGTCCAAACGACTCCAGCCCAACTCGTTATAGCCAGCGTCAGATGAGAGCTGCAGTCGTCCCTTTGCTGTTTGTATATCTCAATGAGGGAAAAGGGGAGAGAAGCTCATTGTGTTTGAAGCTAGAAAGACGTATTTAGATCTGGGTCTAAAATTATCAAGTCATTTCAGCCTTCTTGTATTTTACTCTATAGGTTTGTAGCCTTCAGCCTTTTCTGATCTGTGAACCTCTCGACCTTTTCCACTGGAGATACAGATCTCGGTATGGTGAGTTAAAGCCCCACTGACAATCAGCTGGAATTTTATTGTTTTCCTCTCAAGGTGTCCTTAAAAACCTTGAGTATTTTGTGGACTACTTTGTGAAAACCATTGCTCTGATGTACTAGTTAGGCTGAGTTGAGTCTAAAGCTGCTAAAAATTGAAGATTTTGGCTGGGAAAAACCATTCTGTTGTGTGAAGAGAAAAGTAGCAGTTTTGAAGTGGAGAGTTAATAGCATTATCTTTGAAAGAATTTACATTTTTCCTTCGCAACTTCTTTTAAGTAAGCTGAGCCTTGGACTCCGAGGTCCAACTGCCCAGCATCACTGATGGGGAGCAAGGACAAAGGTAGCTGTGGAAGAGGCATGTGAGTGATTCTTCCCTCTACAATGTAGGAGCAGGTCACAGACCCTGAAAAACCAAAAATTCAGGAAGCAAAGGAAGTTTTACATAGGGACTTGGAAGTTTATTAGAAGAAACATGTTTTAGGAATTGGTTTTGTTCAGCATTTCCTCTTGGAACGTTCATTTTGTTAGACAGCTGCTCACTCTAGCTGAGGTCCCAGCTCAGATGTCCCAGGCGTTTTAGCGTTGAGCCTGAAGTTACTGAGCAAAGGCTTTCTTGAGAAGTAATATGGGAAGGGTAGCTGCCAAAGGGAAATGAAGTCCTGGTGGGATGGTGATGAGCAAATAACCCTAATTATCCAATGAACTGAATTTTAAAATCGCTATAGAATTGTGTCAGCAATAAGGGGCAAATAAAGTCAGCAGAGGATTCAGCTGTCTGAGTGAACATCAGGTTTTTATTCTGATGGTTTCTTTTCCTTTGGAGACCTGCTTCCTGGGAGAAATTATCAATGAAGGCAGTAACTATTTATTTTTGCCCAGAGCCAAAGAAGAATTTTTTGTTTGTGCTTATGTCTGGATATCCCTGCTGGCCACGAGCCTTCCTTTGCGTGTGTAGGCAGGGACAAGTTGGAATTACACAGTGCAGAACGCCTGCTTGCTCTCAGGTGCTAAACTGCTGCTTAATAGAAAACTTGATGTCTTACTTGTGTACTTCTCAATACGAATCTACCCTCTTCTATTTCTTTGACTCCTGACAGTATGTGATGACTTCTGTAATAAGGAGGAATGGCTAAAAAACAATGGAAAGCTGTAGAACTTTCACACATGAATTGATATGTGTGCTCGGCATAGATTCTCAAATGCAGACAAAGGAAAGTAATGGCAAGAAAAGGATGCAGGCGAGGAGGAGGTGCATCAGAGAAGAATTAGATGATGTTAGGTTTAGCCTTTTCAGACAGCATAAGAAGCCACTAGTATTGTTTGTTTGTTTTATAGGAATCTTTGTTTTCTGTCTGTAATTAAACAAATCCTGGGAGAACTCCTGAGAGCAGTGCCAAGCGTGTTTAGACTTTTGCGATCTTGAGGAGGAAGCTGGCTGCCAACTACGTGCATCTTATCAGCTAGCTTGTTCCTAAACTCTGGGGTCTGCACGGGAAAGCAGATTTGCTCTTTAGACTTGTGGCAGACAGAGATGGACTGCATCCTTTACACGGCCAAAGGGAGAGGAGACCACCTGTTTAAGGAGACGATTCATGTGGCAGACAGAGATGGACTGCATCCTTTACGCGGCCGAAGGGAGAGGAGACCACCTGTTTAAGGGGACGATTCGTTTGGTTGTCTTTCTTTGGAGCGTTGCTTCGAGGAGGAGGAGGAGGAAACTATGCTAGCTGACATGGGCTTCTCTGAAAAGCGTTGTTCAGCTGCGGTGGAGCCAGCCAGGTTGTGGGGAGAAGACTGAGTCTGAGAATACGCAGTGCCGTATTCCTGGTTCTACCCCTAGGAAACTGGGAGGATGATTAAAGTGGCTAGCAAGGGCTATTAGACACCAGCTCTTTGAGCCCAGTTTACTGTAAAACACTCCGTTTTAGTTAGGTGAAACTGAAAGTTCCTCTGGTCTCAGAGGTGCTACTAACATTAATAATGTTCCAGATTTATGCATAAGTCTTTACAGCACTAAGGGTATCTGCTTTTTCTTTTTTCAACTGGAGTCTTATCTCAGTTAAGGCAAGCAAATTCATGGAAGCACTGGAAATCACAACAGTAATTATTAATTAGCAGTAATTATTAGAGTAATTAACTGTACGATATCTGCTTGGTGACATATTTGAAAAGAATACCACATTTGGTTTGGATGAAGAAATAGAGTAGTCCAGCGTGTGATCATTTGTTTCATCACATTAGTTGAGGATCACTTTAATTCTGCATTTACGACTGTAGTAAATATTCTTAATTTTATAGAAACGTTGTTTGAATTTTAAAAATTTCTCAGGATTTTTCACTTTGCTTAGGTATGTAGTGTTAATTTCTCATAAATTGTATTTCTGCTTCTTAAAGGGAGTTTTTTGCACTCACTTTTCTTCACTTGCCATGTTGCTGCCTAAGTTTATAATTGTTTTTAATATGTTTTATGATCTCATATTCTTTTCAGGTTTCTCTAAAGTTTTTGACTGCTTATGAGCTTATGATAAAGCAGAAAAAAATTATTTGGCGAATTACTGTGTTTTGAGTGGTCTATACATGCTCACATCAATACACATAGCAAATGAATATTTAGTTCACGTCAATATTTGTAGGAAAGGTATTTTGCACTCGTAGTCAAACCATGTTATTAGAAAGGATTGCAACAAGCCGTCTTTGAATTTTATCTGGGTTTGGCAAGAAAAGATAAATTTTAGTAAAGGATGAAGTGAAGGGGGGCGAAAAAAGGAAGAGAAAAAGTGAAGAAGGAGGAGAGGCAGATAAACAGTTAGGATCACTCTTTATCTGGCAGAAGGGTTTAGGCTTCTCAGGAGGCTTGTTGTCATTTCAGAAGGATTAGAGTGTATTTCAAATATTGCACAGAGAAAGGTGTTTCAGCGTGTAGCGAGAAGCTTTTGCAAATGAAATAATATTGGTATGATACTTCAGCTGTTGTCAGCAGAAATGAGGTTGCTGCGGGTTCGCTTGTGCAGCAGCCCCCCGCACGAGCGGGGACAGACGTCTGAAGTTTCTTGGTGGGGAAATGGTTTCATGCTTGTTAGGAGAGGGAGAAAATTAGCTGCACACCTCCATATTGGTGCTGGCAGCTCTCCTTCCTTCAAGGTTTTCACTGATGTTTTACAGGCAGAGGAAGATCTTTGCCAAACCAGGTGTGTTTTAGGAGGGTAAGACATTATGGCCGTCTTGGTCAGCTGAGATGGACTTTGTGTCCCTTGGCTAATTTCCTACCTGTGCCCCTAGATCCCAAAGCAGGCTGGCAATTCAGTAACTGTTGCTACACTTCAACAGCGCTAGTTAATATATAATTTAACATTGGCTAAAATTATTAGAAACATGGGGAGAAGGCAAATGTGTTTTAGAGTAGAGAAGCTTATTTGTGTAGACATCTGGCTTTATATTTTTTTTGCTGTGCTGCTTATTTGAACTTAAAACAAGGAAATTTCAGCTGTAGAGAAAAATATTTTTTTAAGAAAGTTTAAAAATTCTTTGCTGGATCCTTTCGTTATGGGCTTTATATCAAGTTGTGGACAGGCTACACAGTCTTTACTTTCAGGGTAATGGAAATACCAGAGGAACAGACGGAAAGGAAATTCCATTCTCCCCCTCTCATCTAGCAGAAGTTAGAGGAAGGTGGTCTGGTCACCAGGATCCCTCCCCACCACGTCTGTGTGCTCACCAGCTCTGCAGACAGGTGTAGCTGAGAGACAGCCCACACAGTGTGTGAAGACAGACAGAAGTGGTGGCTAGGACGGCCAGTAAAACCGGCCTGTGACATAAAGCTCTTCTCAGTTACAAGGTAGGCTAACGACGTAGCCTAGGGTGTCGTCATGGACTGGCGGAAGCAGTAGGCTGGGGTGGCAAAGGCAGCTGCTTTGGCCAGATCTTCTCTTTGCTTCCCCGTGTGAATGAGCTGTAAGGGCACGTGGGTTTTTAGTTTCCCCTGCCTCCTCACGGCCCCCTTACAAGCTCTGGTTTCCAAGCACAGCTGCAAGAAAAAAAAAATGAAGCAGACTTGTGACTTAAGACCAAAGACTCATTATTCTGAGAATCTTTTCCAAGCAGGACTTGTCAGGGAGATGCACAAAGGTGCTGTTAATTTACAGTATTTTGGGAAAAGGCATTGGCTGTACTGTCAGTAAATGTATTTTTAACTTGCAGTCTTAGTACTTTATTTTTAAGCTCTAATACAAGCTTCTCCCCAAATCCCTAGTTATGTAGTTCAAAGAGATGAAGCTATTGGATTATTGTCTCTTTCCTGTCAAGGAGCCTGCAAAACTCCTTCTAGAGCCCGAGTACCGAGGCTGCTAAACAGAACGATGTGGTGGCATGCTTTGGAACACGTGTGTACAGTTCGTGTGAATGTAATTACTGAAAACTAAATTTAAGGCAGAAGGTCTTGCCATGGGTAGAAAAATAACTTAGGTTGTAGGCAATGCTTTATTCAGTTAGACTTCTTGAGGAAATGTCTTTCACATCTCTTCATCACAACCATCTAACTATTCTTAACTTTACAAATAAGCCGCCTTCTCAGCTGCTAAGTGAATCATTCTGCCGTCTCCATCGGTTTCTTCTGCAGTCAAGGAAACAAAACCAATACAAACATTTCTGCATGTGTCATCATCAGTCATTGTTCAGCACTCCTTTGAACTAGGCACCATACGAGTGTATGGCAGGAAGTCCGTCTTGTTTTGAAATACAATATCTCCACGGGTTTAACGAGTAACGGACGTAACTTGTAAGGAATCCACTGATTCGGTTTGTTTTACGTTCAAAAACCAAACACATTCCTGCGCTCTCTTTGCAAAAGAATTAAGTATCTTGGGCAACTTTTGCAATGAGAATCCACAGGGTTCTTTATATCTAATGAATCTCTTTCTTTGTTGTGTTTTTCTTTGTTTTGTAGGGTTTTTTTAGTTTTCCAAATCCAGTAACCTTTAAGTGGACAAATTTACTTACAAAATTTTAGTGGTTTATCTCAGAGAAGATTCAATACCAATCAAACTTAAAGATGGGACATGTGAAACATTTTATTTCAGGCATCTATGGAGACCACTTATATTGCCACCAGTGTCAACTAATCATGAGCTTTGAGTGAGGCTTGAAGGGAAGTTCTGAAGCTAGTACTAAATCAGTCATATTGGCAAAAATGCTTCTAGCCACGCAGGCTGTTGAAGGAATTTATGAAATCCAGGCCCATGGAACAGGGGCTGCTTAGAGCTTTGATATGTCACTTTATGGGCAAGCTTCTGCACTCACGTGGCTTCCAGACTCGAGTTTAATTAGAGATGTTAGGTTGCAAAGGAAATCAGAAATTGCAGGACTGATAAAATAGGTTGGGTTTTTTTTGATCATTTGCTGTACAATTTCTTTTCAATTTCTTCTTCCCCCCAAACAGCATTTACAAGAACACCTTAGCAGGTGGCATTTTCAGTGGATAGACCATCAAGAGATCAGATGCTGTATTAGCTGCAGAAAAATTTTTCGTTACTGTTATTGCTGAAGTTACCCAAAGAAATGTGAATATTTTCTTGTGGTGACTTATCTTCCACGACAACGTATAAAGAAGATGAGGACAATTTTGTTATTTCCTTTTAATATGAAATATCTTCCTTTGAGAACACAGAGAAAAGATTGGCTCTGTCCCCAGACTTCAAATGAGAAATAAGGATGATTAATCTTTTTTTAAAAAAAGACTTTTTCTTTCAATAACACGTTTGATTTTTCAGTTAAAGTACTGTCGAATAAAACTCCAAGCACTTTCAACAATTTGAACACAATTTTGAAATTCTAACTAATCTCATGTTATGCTGGATGTTATAATTTGACGACCTCTCTGGAGTTTTCTAGGGAAAACGAGACTAGAGAAGAATCTTTTTTTTTTTTCCTGTTATAATAAAAGTATAGCTGCCCCACCACGTAGTTGCTTCCACTTTTGTCTGCCAGAATAACTGTAAAAGCGAAAAAGCTGCTTTAAAAGAAAAAGCTTTTTCTAGGCTTCTGTACTTTCCCCAGGTTTTTCTTTGGGGCCAAGACACATCTTCAGTAAATTCCTCATCCTGTGTTGTGTTGGGTAATGGTCTGCTTGTCTGGTAAACTCTGATGATTTTGGAATAATGCTACTTATTTCATTGGAATTGTAATTCAAATCGTATGGTAATCTTTGAGGTCAGAATCACACTTGGCTTCTGTATATGTAAGTTTGGGACTTTTTTGATGGTCTCTAAAGTGAGTTTACCAGATAAGTGTGTATGACATTTTTATTCATGTTAGAATATATTATGTATTTCAGCTTATTGTGCAAACTGCCTGGTCCTGTTTTGTAAATGCAGGCATTAAAGCTTGGAACACTCAGTAGAAGATGGAGTCAGAAAGATCATTGTGGTAGTAACAATCTACTGGTGCTCTGAGAATAAGAGAACAACGGTGTGTGGAGAAATGGTACACAGTATCGGGCAATTGTTTTCCTGTCAGTGAGGTGAGAGTTAGGCTTTAGGTACGTGGAGGCTTGATTAGGTCTAAAGTGATGCCAGTGCTAAGTCTTTGTCTGTAAATTTTTTTTTCCCTATTGGTCTGTATAAATATTTTTACCAATAGAATTCTGAGTATGGGTACAATTAAACCAGTCTACGAATGTCTTTATGCTTCCTGGGTGAACGTGACTATCAGAGCCACATTTTCATACAGCCACTCTGTTTCCAAGTAGGGCAGGCTTCTGTGGCTTTAACAAGCCCTTGGAAACAGTGTGAACTCCAGTTAGTTGCTTCTGTTTCTACCTAAAATATTAATTTTGTGGCTTTTACTGTGGCTTCCAGAATTTTGCCTTCTATCTTATCTCAAGAAGTCCATGAGCTACGGGTATTTTGGCAGTAGAGAGCAATCATGAGAGGAAGAGTAGGGGAAGAAAACAGAGGAATGGTGATGTGGCCTCTGGCGTTTCCTTTGTGAGAACACCTGTCCCCATCCACATTGTGCAACAGAACAGTTTCAGCTTTATTCTGGATGCACGCAGTAATCAGCATCACTCTTGCACATTGGTCCTTTTTAGACATTCCTCTGAGCCTAAACTCAAGGACCTGTTTATGTGAAAGATGCCTGTAGGTAAATACGCCACCGTTGGCTTCAGAGGTAGCTTTTCTACTTAGGTTTCTGTACGGAAAGGAATGAAAACAGGAATCATTGCCTGAATTCACTGCATACACTCCAAGAATGTTATTGAGGCCTCTTGGAGGGACAGGCAAAGCAATGCCAAAATACCTGATCACAACAAGGATGAGATAACGCAAAATATCTAGAGCATTTGAAAGTCAAAGCAACGTGTCTGTATCACGTATCTTTAGATTCAGACAGAAACTGATGATTTTTTAAATTGTGTTTTTAGGATGGAAATGCCTAATGAACATGTCTACTTTGGACGCTTGTGCATCTTTTTTTTAAATCCGATATGATACACGCAGTGGAAAAGTGTCTACTTCCTCCTTGTGACATTAAGAATCTATCAGCGGGACAGGAAAAAACAGATGGCGATAGGATGGTGGCACGGTAAAAAGAAAGTGGAAGAATACTTTCATTGAAGTAGGGCATCCTAGGAGAAGGCATTTTTGTATCCAGTATTTTTGTTTTGTTTATGTAAACTTTTACATTTCCATGTTCTCGTTTTAGGGAAGTTTAATGCTTAATGAAATTATTTATGGATGCTGTCTTGTCTTATTTCCAGCATTTTCTTTCTCTGGAAAGAGTTACGTGGAGAGCGCTGCTGTACTCACTTTGAAACTCTGCCTCTGCTTCCGCAGACTTACTTTCCTCTGCCTGTCTTGATGGGTGTATTAACGTGTCTCACTGAACGTTACCTAAATAGTAATTGATCTTTATAACCGAGCCCCCTTTCTGATAACGGCCACATTTAGGGCGATTGTGAAACCCTTTTGACCTGATTATGTGATTCCAATCACTGTGCTCTGAGCGACCCAGCATGTGCTGCCTGCTGGAGAAGCCCTGGTTTAGAGCTCAATTCTCCTGTCACTGGCAGCAGCTACCCACAGGCAGGCAGAGGTGGGTTTGGCCCTTCATCATGAATTTAGGTTATTTCTTATTTTTATCTTTCAACTTTCATCTTTCTGTTTGAGATGGAACATGTTCCCCGATGCCTTTTATATTCAGGACAAGTTCTTGCTGCGATCATCTCACTCTGAATGAGACTTCAGTAGCAGCTATAGCTTTTTATATTTTAAATGTGAATTTCAGCCTCGGTTAAGCGAGAAATTAATTCTGACCTGCCTCCTGTACCAAACCTGCCAAATGAATGGCAATTAACTCTGGACTATTAAATCCAAAAAAGCTGTTCTGCAACTTCTGGGAGCTGACCTGGAACTTCCTTTACAAAAAGGGAATGAAAAGCAAATTCAGAGTTGCAGAGAATTTTTGGGGGCTGTTTTTTTTTTTTTTTTTTGGTTTGTGGTTTTTTTTTAGGGG
>NW_010417001.1:0-60102 GCF_000710305.1 Buceros rhinoceros silvestris | reverse complement strand
GGTTTTTTGTTTTTTTTTTTTTTGGTTTGTGGTTTTTTTTTAGGGGGATGGGCGAGCGGAGTGGGGGGAGGGAGCAGGTGTGGGCTGGAAGCGGGTGGAGTGTGTGAATATTATAATATCCTGTTTCTGGTTAATTTTGTTACTTCCTTGGGTTTCTGGCATTGAAGTAGGAACTGCCACTGTCTCTAAGTCTAAGGCAGCCCATGATAGTTGTTGCCGGCTCTCTTTGGCAGACCCATTACTGACAGGATTTTCAAGTTCTCCCTAAAGACAGAAGTTAGACGAACTGACGGATGGCTGCTTGTGGGCACTTCTCCCCCCAGACTTGCGTTTAACACCGGCAAAGTTACTGACAGGATTTTCAAGTTCTCCCTAAAGACAGAAGTTAGACGAACTGACGGATGGCTGCTTGTGGGCACTTCTCCCCACAGACTTGCGTTTAACACCGGCAAAGTTTGTTCTCAGTTTTGGAGTTTTGGTTGTGTGGGTTGGGGTTGGTTGGTTTGTTTGTTTTCCCCGTTGTCTGTGTCTGGAATAATGCTCCGTGTTTATTTTATGTTTTTAATGTTGGATGTATATTCAGAAAAGCAAACAAGCGATCCCTCTTCCAAAGATAAGTAAATAGCTGTTACACAGACCCGAGACCTGCAGTTGGTTGCTCTTGCTTGCTGGGCTCAGCCTCCCCACGTGTGTGCACCTTCTTCTCTTCTAACTGGGCTTTTTGGCTGTATCCGCCTTGGCTCTTGTCGACTGATGGTCTGTCCTTTGGGTTCTTTTCTTCTACCCATTTGCTTTTAGAGTACAGAAAGAATTGCTATGGTATTCTGGCTGGAACTGGAAAAATTATTTTTGGTGTAGGCAGAATAACCTGGCTCTAAGGTTGATGCATCTTCTACAGACAGACTAATAGAACAGTCATATTTATCAGATTGACTGAAGTTATTAATTATAGCTACAAATGGGTAGAGTAAAACAAAATACATACTTCAAAACAGTCTAAGATTGCTCAGCAAAGCAGAGGGAGGATGGTTTTGGGGTTTGAGCAGTGACAATCTGTGTTATCTAGTGAAATTTGCTAAGCCTTTACACGTAGATATTCACTTTGCTCTGTATACAGTAAACATCCAGTTATCCCTGCCTAACACTTGTACGCTGCAAAACCTTCTGCATGCAAGGTGAGACGGGCACGCTGATTGAAGGCCCAATGATTGACGGAGCTGTAGCATTCTCAGGGCTTCAAGAAAGGTTTTTACGCTACGCTGTTTCCCGCAGGAGTTCACATTTGCTGTTTTATCTCTGGGAGTGAGCTTAGTGACAGGCACACACTGAGAGTCAGGGAGAAATGCCATGGGAGCTGCTTAACAGCATTCAGATGCAGAGATGGCATTTGAGTCCCAGGCTGCTTTGCTGCAGCTGCTTTATAAGAAATCTAAATCAGGAAACTCTACAGGGTATCAGGAAAGCAGACCTCTGATCGGCCTGCCGTCGCCGTTGAAAACCGAGTCCTGCTTCTGGAACAACATACAAATGTAAAGGTTATTGAGTGACTCCTGTTCATTTTGGTGGAATCTGGGAAGCAGCGGAATAGCAGGTGCATGGACGTATAACTGCATGCTGTAGGACTGCAAGAGTTCTCTGACAAGGTGTTAACAAGTTGCCTGACGTACTCGTTGTAGCTGTTTTCATTAAATGTAGAAGTTGTGTAGTCTGATTCCGACGTGTTGCTCAGGCAAAACGTTCTGGATGTGTTTTAAAGCAAGTGCCAGCCTTTTGAAACTGTTCCCACTACCTGCGTTACAGATATCAAATACTCCGTTAGAGATAGCTGAGCCTGAAATATTTCTTTTGCATTTTATTTTTTTATACATCAATGTTAATTTATATTTATAAATACCTGGAGGTGAGTAACTGAAGCTCTGCAGCAATCCTTTTCCTTTCCCTTTAGATGTATAGAGCCTGAAAAATCTAAAATACCTTAGGAGTAGAAGTCTTAACGTTATGTTGATATTTTGCGTTTTGTTCAACAGAAAGGTAATTTTTTGTGATTCATTTGGTGCTGTGCAATTAGGAAAGTCACCAGAAATGAATGTAAAAGCAAATGACTAGATGGGAAAAAGGATAAAAATATGAGCGCTGCAGCTGTAAGATAAGGTCCTCTGTGATGTCAGAACTGTGAATTGTTGATGAAGTTTAAAGTAATTCCATTTTGCATGATATTTTTAAATTCTCATATAAAACAATTCCCATATAAAACAATTGATTTAAATGTGGAGCCTTTGAAATACAAAGAATTAACCTCACCTTTCAGACAGGATGCTTAAGGTTAAAAATAATAGAAACATAAATCTTGTTTAAATCTTATTAAAAAAGAAATATCTGCACTGTGTGAGTCAGATTTCTTTCAACCAAAAACTCCTATTCTGAAACGTTACCTTTCTGACAGTGTGACAAATTGCTGGAACAAATGCTAAATAGTTAAATGGACAAGTGATGGATGGCCTCATAAGCCTTGCAGGGCAGCCTGTGTAAGATACTAATTGGTTCTGTGGAACTGGTTTTAGTCAATAAATTCACTTGAGATTTTTTTGGTGTGTGTTAGATATCTTTAAAGAATGCAGTGCTGTAGGTGACAAACCGCTTGCAATGTATTAGGCCACCAACAACTTTATTTTGTCTGCTATACCATCTACCTCCTTTCAAGGATATAACCTACTAAACATCTATTATTGATGCATTGCTGTCTCTCAAATGCTTCTGAATTATGAGTTTATTTGGAAGCCTCCAGAATTTTCTGATGCTTCCCCAGTGTTTGCAAGTGCCCTTTTTAATATTTCTTTTTTTTTTTTCCTTCCCTGGAATAGATTCTGCCGCTATTGCTTGCTTTGAGCAATACTTTCCATTGCAGATAATTTAAATATTAGTGAAGCTCCCCTTTGTGAAAAGTATTTTCAAGTGAGTAAAAGCGATTGGACTCTGCCCCTTGGAACCAGTGCCAGGAAATGCCCGAGCAGCCACATCTGGGACTGAATTTTGAGAGTGGGAGTACCTGAAAAGGGCTTTCCGGGTCTCCAAGTTTGACGTCAGGCCCTAGTTGTTCCCTGTTCTGAAATCCCTAAACTTCCCGGAGCTCTCCTCGTTGAGCCGCAGCATTCTCAAGGGTATTCAGTAGCTGAGTGCCTGTGCATACACCAGAGCATCCCTGTGCTGGGCAGAGGTTGCACGTTGCCCTACAGGTTATATCAGAGCTCGAGAGAAGTGAAGCCCCGGGAGGCTTCTTTGCGTGCTGTGGCGGCTGATGCGCAGCCCGTCAAGGCTGGTGCCACAGCACGTCTCTGTGTTCCTGCTCAGCCCAGGCTGGGCGGTGACGGGGCTGGGATGCAGGGTGCTGGCCCGGTTCGGGCATTCAGGCGATCAGACCCAAGCCTTCACAGACGAGAGGGTGGGAGGAGGGGCTGGTGGCATTTGCTGTGGCCCTGGGCAGATCGGCCGAAGGACTGGAAGCATTCGCCCCTTTGTTTCCAGCGGGCTGGCAGTGGGTTTTCGGTCGCATCCCGCTCGGCAGCCTGGCTGCGGCAAACCCTGGGTGAGGCACCTGCTCTCCTGCTGCCCTGCGTGGGGTGCCACTGCCCACCAAGTGACCTGCTACCTTCACTTCACCACCAGGCTCTTAAAGAAAAGCCCTGAGGCACTTACTTTTTAAGTCTCAGTCCTTTGTTGAATCTGGCCCAAAGTGATTTCAGTGGGAATAGGAGACAGTAGAGTTTGTTCTTGGTTGCTTTTGTTTTGGGTTATTTTTTTGTTTGGCTTTTTTTTTTTCCTTAAGGTGCGTGGTGGGGTTTTTTGTTGTTTGTTTGTTTCTTGGGTGGTTTTTTTTTCTTCATTTTTATCAGTGCTAAGAAGAAAATTTTGTGCATGGATGCCTAAGAAAACCAAACCAAAAAAAAAAAAAAAGCCCTCAATAAGTGAGCCAGGGAAGGGGAGAAGGGTTTGGGATGGTTTCATAGTTCTTCCAGATACCGATTTCGTGTTTAGTAAAGTGGAATTCACTAATTCTGAAAATATCAGGATTTAGAATGCTAATCTTTGAGATAAAAAATCTGAAATCAATTTAGAACTTAAATAATGCTAAACTTAAGGGGGAATTCAGCTCCAGGTCTCGACTCCATTCTGATCTCGACTCCATTGCAAAATAAAAATGAAGTTTTGGGGAAGTGACTAAAAGTGAGTGAGTTATGTTGGGTTGCTTTGCATACTCCTCCTTGATCGCATGTGTGAGACGTTTCATAAATGAATACTGTATTTCAACTGCTGTGTGTTTAAACCAAATTTGACTAATGACACATCCGAGCTTCCTTAGCAGCAGTGTTGAAGTAATTAGAGCAAACAAGGTATTTCTAGAATGACCTGTAACAAAAAGCATTGTCGAAAGGGCTTCACTTCTGCCAGTGTTTGTACCTAGGTTGTCTAATATATGTGAACTTCAAGAAAACTTGTCAGGAACAAAAACTGGTGCAATGCCTTGATGTGTTTTCAATGCTATGGAGTGTAGTGAAGCCTGGCAGAGTACGCATTTAACTGGAAGGAAAACGTGGTACTTTGGGAGACCGTGAACACCAAGATATGCAGGCTCCTTGTAAAGCTTTTGGGAGGAGGTAGATGTCTCAAGGAGAGCTTGTTGCGTGTGACGTACAACCCATCCCTGGATCCCCAGTACAAGCAAAATGTGATTTGTCATTATGGAGAAGTAAATTCAAGTAGTTATGTGACAACAATACTAATGGCTTTTCCCTGAAATCGTAACGCAGAGTTATATTTTATGACCCAAAAAACCAAGCCTAGTGACAGTCTTTAAATTCCGTAAATTATCTGTGTAGAAATGGCAGCTCTCCTGTAGAGGTTAGCTGACTGAGGTGTGCACCGAGTTGAACAGATCTGTTGTTGATCCAAACAGGCAAGGGCTGAATTATAGGAGTTCAGAGCGATCCTGCGGAGGAAACCTGCTGGATTTGTAGCCCTCTGAGAACGAAGAGATAAATACAACATACTTTCTTACGTTTAATCGGTCTCCCTGGCTCCACAGTAAAGACCTATGAGTCTCTCTGGAGCAAATTTACAATGAATATTTTAGTTTATTAATACAAAAGATTGTGACTATACAGAGGACAAAATAATCGAATGTTATGTGATCTCTGATACACTGATTTTTGTGCTTGCGTAAAAAAAAGCCTGAGGTAAACTCATTTAGATTATTGAGCCATAAACTTTAACTCCTTAATCAACCAGAGATGGTAGACTAGAAATTTTTTGTGTAACCAAGGTATTTTTTATATAAGCATTTTACCTTTTTTCTAAGGTTGCTTTAGAGTTTATCACTTTTTGAATGTCTGTTCTGTAATAGAGTATGTTTTGCATCACATTTGGATCACATGCAATGAATTGTTTTACACTAACCTGGAATATCCACAATGTGGCCCTTAATGCTGAATGTCAAAGCTAATCTAGCAATCTGCAAGTGAAGAGACGTTACAGCACAGAACACTCCCGTGAGTGGTCGCCAGGCTGCAGCTTAATTATTGTGAAGCAGATTTTCAGGTTTAAGTACCAACATCCTTTTGCTTGTAAAGCAGCTGGAGATAAGGGTCTTATGCCATCTGGACACTGGAAATCTCTCCTGGGATTTCAGCCGATAGACGTGGATGTTGCAAGTGTAAAGTACATCATTCAGTATGAAGAACTTGTGCTTACTATGCACGTCTAAAAATCATGATGCAAACCCCAGAAGTCTTTGAGTTCCTGCAGAAACTCACCTCAGAAAGAAAGAATAAGGTGTACTTGGGTACAGTTGATAAGGAAACTGGTCTAAAAGCTGCTCTCATTTTCCAAAGTTTCCCAGCTCGACTCGAACTTTATAAAGCTGAAGGGGTTTTAAATTAAGCTCACTTTCAAAGAGGTTACGAAGCGCATAGGTGATGAGCTGATACGTTTGTCACACTTGCATATTTAGGAAGCCATGAGTTTATCACCTGTTGTATCGCATCTGTGGGAGATGCTGCAGGTGCTCATAACTTGAAGAAATCTGCTGACCTGCTGATTTCATTAAGAGTTTAGAGTTATTGCTTAACCTTTTTAAAAGTCTTTTTTTTAAAAGACTTTATAAATGTATCTTTTTTCAGAAAACCTGAATGTGCGTTGTTAGAAGAGAAAATGAAGAGACTGAAAGAATAAAACTGCAAAATGTCAAACTTACAAGGACCTACTGAAATTCAGGACAAAATCCAAATTCAGGTAAATTCTTAAGCTACCATCTGTTCTGTTCACAAGTATCTTTTATATACTATAAATATACCATACAGTAACAGCTTCCCAGCTGTGAAGAACCCATTTACCTGACTGTTCTTTTAGTTCCTCTATAAAAGTTTGGGTTTGAAGTTGGCCATCTGCCTAGATGCCAGTGTGAAAGGTATTAATAAAATATAATGTAAAGAATAAATTAAAACATCTGCTAAAATTAATAAGAAAAAGGTTCTATTTGGCATAGCAGGAGATACAATAGCATGGAGAAACTGAGCGCTCTGAATTTGTAGTCATAATTTTGAGATATGGAGATAATAAAGGAGACACTTGGGACATGGTCCAGCAAGGCTCTGTGTTTAACTATGGATATGAGGGTAACCCTGTTCTGACTTACTTGCACATAAACCTAACACTAAGCATGTTATTTGGAAGAAACAGTTTTTACATTCTGGTACAGCTGTGTAGTTATTGAAGATTTATTTTATTGTTCAGTATAACCCTTAGCAGGTGCAGTTTTATTGGGAAGGCAAGAGGACTGTATTTCCCCCTTTGTCACCACTGTCCTCTGCGTCTATGCTGAGCTTCAGCTTAGGGCTGTGACTACGCAGCCTCCCAGGGCTAGGTCTGGGCTGTGTCCGACTCCTCCCGCCGGAGGCCAAAGGGCAGAACGCCTGTCAGGATTTCCCCATGAAGTATTTTGTAAGTGCGCATGTGTCCAGCTGCGCTGGAGCTGTGTCTGAACCGGGAGCTGTGTGGGGATGCTATCCTGCTGCCCTCCCCGAGCGATGGATTTCCTGCAGGCCAAGAGTCTGCAGGACATGAGTGTGCCATGCTTTTGATAGAGGCAGCCTATAGCATTGCTCAAGTCGCTCCAGCAACAGGAGCTTGGATTGGGCTGAACCTGAAGAGAGCTGGGGAGATGATGTAGGCAAGTTAATCTTTTGCTAGTTACAGCTGGTACTGTTACAGGGATGATGGACACAAGGGACAACCTGGGATGTTCAAGTTGGACATTAGGAAAAAACCTTCCTTGCAGGGAGGGTAGTACAGCACTAGAAGAGGTTGTTCGGGGAGGCTGTGGGTTATTTCTTCATCCCTGGAATTTTTGGGGGCTTGTTTAGATAACACTATGGCTGGCCAGGTCCAGCATCTGTGGTCTTTTCAGAAGTGAGAGGCTAGACTACAAGATCTCTGAAGGCACCTTCCCACTGACTTGTGTGAGTTGGCGCTTGCTCACGTCAAAGCTCGCTCTCTAGCAGAGATCAGGAGCAGGCACTTAGAAAAAAGCAAAAGACAAGGCATGTGTATTTGTCCTCAATATTCTCCTATCGTCTGGCAACATGGGGTTAGGGATGTCCCAAATGCAAGGTGTTGTCTGTATATGTGTTTAATAAGCCTGAGAAAGTTTGAGATGTTTTAAGCTTTTTATCCAGTAATTATTTCTGTTGTGAGATATATCAGAATCAACCCCATTTTAGAAAGAGGTTTGGTTTTGATATTTGATGAAAGGGTATTTTTGAGAAAAACGTTATGAGTTTAATTACATTTTCCTGATGCACTCTGTCAGCTCTGCCTTACTGCTACATTGTGGGTAGGCAGGAAAAGATGTTCAAATTACTGTTTATTAGTCAATTGCTTGAATTCTTCTGCACTGTCCCTTGGACCTTTGTGCTCACTCTTTTCAGTCGGCTGGCTCAGGAAAAATGGTCTTTCTCTTTCTTGATCAGCCCCGTAGCCCATGCCTCAGTAACTGAAGTAAAACCGTGTTGGTTTTATATCATTTAAAATGGGCAGCTCTGATTGACCCTTGTCTGAGGCTTAGCTGCAATTTTGAGTTTGCAGCATTTTCCCATATTGCTGAGCACTCTATCATTTATATGTCTCCTCCTGTTATACCATGTATATTTTTTTTAAACTGGCACTGGTCCTAGGTTTGTCTCCAGCATCCCTCAATACCTGAGTCTGCTTCATTACATTATTTTAGAAATCTGCTGTGATTACTGCCTAATTCCTTTGTGCACATCTCTTGGCCTTCTCCTGGAAACGGGGATTAACCTTCTGTGGAATTTCTGATTTAGCTTGCCCATGGAATATGAATGACTTCTGCTTCGCTGAACTGTGTGAAGTCTGCCTTCAGAGGTGCAGAGCACTTCCTTTCTTCCTCCTGTTGCACAGACTGATCTGTGCCGTGCCCTGGGAGACCCCTCTGTTTCGGTGTCTTTGTCTTCAGCCGTGATTTTCTTGGGCAGAGCACTTTCTGTACCGTGTGGCACTGGAGGCTCAATAACACACGTTGTAATTTACTTGGATGCACTCAGCAGCGGCTTGTGTGGCTTCCTAATGGTGTCTGATCACGCTACGCATCCAACCTCCCCAGCAGAGAGCTGATGGGTCTGGCTGGGCAGCGCACAGCGGTCGCCCCTGCCAGCAATCAATTTCACGTGGGAGCTGCTTCCAGGCTCCCTCCTGAAGAATCACACCCAAGTGCAGTGCTGTGACATGGGAGGAGTGTGCCCTGGTTATGATTTTATTTACTCATTGGACGCTCATTCTGAGACCCCTGGCTATTCCCATTATGCAGCAGTATATGAAAAGTATCTCAAGGGGTGGTTTTTCTCTGTCTGAAATCCAAAAAAAGAATGTCATGCCTCTAATTATGATCTGAAAGTCTCTTCTTCCATTTGCTTTTATGTGGTCATTTTCTTACCAGCTTTTTATCCCTTGAAAACAAAACAGGTCCCTTTCAGATGAACAGTGTTTCGTGTAGGAAACGTCGGTGGGGTATATTCATTTCTATACTCTCTATGTTCCTTACAAAGGCTTATGGGAACTTGCTGGATATTCTGCTTACACACACACACAGCTAGAAGCATAGTTTAGGAACTATCAGATATGTGTGTTTATAGATACGTACGTACACAACTCTACTGCTTTTGGTTGGTGGTGGTTTTCTAATGCTTTCCTTTTTAGCAGCCTGCTGTCGTGAGGAGGAAAGGTTTGCAAAGAAGCCCTGATGAAGTACAGGGAGGGAGACAAGCACGTAAAAAAAAAAAAAGAAAAAACAAACTACAGAGCCAAAGACTGATGTAAATAGGAAAGACAACTCTGAGAAGCAGTTATTTTCCATTTTTTTAATGTTATGGATAAATTTTAAAGTTATTGGGGAGGTGGGGAAGCCTTTTGCTTCAGATAACGTAACTTTTGTTACATCAGCATAAGTTGCAGTGGCACTCAGTACCACTGCATGAGTTAGGGGTCTGTGAGGAGTATTTCTGGTATAAATCTGGAAGATTATATCTCTGTCTTCTTGTATTGTATCACCCTGAAACTTGACAAGTTGTCAGTGGAGAGGCAATTATTTCTACCAAAACATTAAGAACATGGCTTACATTTCTAAGGTATGTAGTGCTATGAGAATATGCGGATTTAGGAGAAACTGATGAGGTGGTTGGGATTTTCTGCTTTATATTGGCCCAACTGTAAAACCTGCATGTTGATACTATCAAAATGAAGTTTTGCTTGCTCTTAGTTGAAAATGAGGTTTAATTGTGTTTGCATTTTTCGAGGGTGGGGGAGAGAAAACGACACAGTCGAAAACCCAAGAGAGATAAAAAAGAACCAGGGGAACTGGCCAGAAAATACCGTTCCATCCTGTGAAAGAGAGTTGATATTATTTCCAGTCTGCAGATTGTTGTTGGTTTCAAGAGCAGCCGGTGTTAGAGGAAGAGGCTGTGTTTCCCGGCGGTGACTCACTGGATCTCACGAGCAGCAGGGAGAGCGGGTGCGATGCGAGGAGAGCCAGGAGCGGTTGGTAGGAGCTGGGCAGCCAAGACTATTAGCAGACCGTGGCTTATTATTTTTACTTTGCAAACGTCCAAGAAGCGTGAGCATTTGGGAAGAGTGAGAGAAAGACTCGGGAGCCAGGGGAGCAGAGAGCATGTTTGGAGGGGCAAAAGGAGGCTGAGGAAGACGAGTGAGGGCTTCTTTCAAGACACCTTATAATATATCAGCTTCAGGGAGCACTTTGAATCATCAGTGAAATGTCTTGAAGCAGTCGTATGAACAGTTTAACCAGTTAAGAGTAAATGAAATGCAAATAGAAAATGAAGATTGCCCTGTATTTCAGGATAGTTGTTTATGAGTTGTTTTATGAGAAGAAAGCTAAGTGGCCTTGGCAAAGTTAGTAACTTTCAGTTCTCTATCATGAATCTTTAGGATTGCTGTATATTATAAATGGATTATAACAGTTTTCTTATCAAAAATCTTAAAGGTATAAGAAGTCTTTGTTTTCTACCTGTAAAATGGAAATTGAACTTTTTCCTCTCTTCCTCCATAAAAACGGAGAAAATGAATCTGGATTATTTCCTAGCAGTGCACGTATTTGAAAACATGTGGGAGTTTAAGATTCACATTCCTGTGGTGGGGGTGTCTCGTTTGCTGGCTTGGAGTCACAACGTTTTCCTCTTGAACCTCAGCTGAGTGACTAAGGCTGCTTTTCAGGGCATGCATGAGCCAAGTTCATTTCTCTGCTCAGCTGTTCCTCTGTGTCCCAGATGGGCTCTACACACCATGCTTCAACGTTGTTAGCCTGTTGTTACAGTTTTGTTATCCTGTTGTCATAGTTTTGCCTAGTATTGGACAATGAAATAGAAATTTGACAGGGTCTGGAGACACCAGCTAGGTTGTTCATATCTCATGTGAATACAGAGGGCCACAGGGCTACTGACACGCAAAGTAATTCTTTGTATTTTGGGGAATATTCTGGTTTTGATCAGAAATTTTCTGTGTACTCGTCCAGTCAAAGGACTACGAAATTTGCTTTCTCTCTTAAATCAAAATAAATAAATGAAGAGAAACGTGTAACGATGAGCAAAATTTCATCAGTATTTCTGGATAGACCCTTTTCTTCTCACAGTCAGATGTGATTGTTACCATTTACATGACACTACTGCTGAAACGCGTGACATGCTGCGAGCAGACTGACACCGTGTGGTCTGTGCTGAGTGGATGGGCAGCAGACAGTGTATGGGGGTGACAGGTTGCTGTGCCTAGGTGGCGAGGTCAGGGTGACCCCTGATGCGTCGGCTCTTGTATCTGTATCTATTATCTATGTCTTCAAATCTTGAAACTGTTTTCTGTGGTTCCCCTGCCTAGTTCGTAAGTATTATTTCCCTGCAGAAGAGAGGTCAGCTGCTCTACAGAATGAGGGGAGAAAGTTTGAAGACATCAAATGTCTCAGACAAGCCACTGGAGGGTTTGGGAGCCTGGGAAAGGTGCATCAGTACGTTCATCCAAGAAGGCGCAGACACATGCAGATTTTGATGAGTATGACAGCTGATACTTGTTTGCTTAACAGCTGGGACCTTCTTTGCTGTCTTTGTCGCCAGCGTAGAAGTGTTTCATACATGTGCCATATAGCATAAACACCAGATTGCCTCCCTGCCTGCCAAATTCTCGGGACCTTGGTGCCCATGAAGTCGCTGCGAGAGTGCTGAGCAATCATGATGCCATTTGCTGTGTTAGCATTTGTTCACGGGACGTGAACATGTTGGAACAGGGATGGTGCATTAACAGCAGAGGGTCATATTGGGATTGCCGCTGTTAGCGTGGTCTCATACCCTGCAGAAGGTAACAGTGATCTGAAAAGGGCTTAAAAGAGAGCACGGCATAATTAAGGAGGATGATAACTCCCTCCTCGGAGGATGGCTGACATCCACAGATCTTCTCTCGTCAGGTGACAACTGTTGGAACAAAAGAGAAATAATTGCTGAATTTTGAATTTTGTGGCTAGTGAGAGCTTTTATGTACTTGGCATTCAAGCTGCTCATATCATGGATTTACTTACATTTTGCATCGATCTACTTCCTGCAGTTCCCAGATTAGCAGAATATGGCCAAACTGAGGATTTCTAACTGCTTAAATTGTTTGGGTCTTGATTTGCATTTTTTCTTAATTAGCTCTTTAAAACTCTCTGCCCTTCTGGGGTTGCCTCTCACCGTTCCTGTATTAGCTCCCCAAAGCCTTCCTTTTGCACCTCTTTTCTGCAAGGATAGCGTTTGTCAGGAGTTGCTGCTTTTGTAGAGAGTAATAGATGTTAGATGCAATTGCACCTGTGGGTAGAATTCCCTCTCTTTTCATTTCCATATTGCTTTATACTCCTGGGCTAATTGGCAATTCAGTAGAGAACATTAACAGACTTGAGAGCTCTTCCACAAATTCTTAATCATGTGTTGTTTCCTCTGTTGTAAAATGCCTCTTGACAATGAAGTTGAATTCACATTGTAATCTGAATTTAAAATGAATTCAGCTACTGGTAATCCAAATAGAGGTTCCTAAAATTAAAATGGCTGTTGGAAAACACATGTGGACATGATGTACACAAGTGTTCTGATTAGAAACAGAGTAGTGTCATCACATGCTAAATTTTTTGTATCATCTCCCTCTAATTCCCTGCAGGGGAAACCTGAACATGAGGGGAAAAAGGGGGGAAGTGGGAAAGTTGAAACTGCAGTAACAGAAACTCAGGATGCGCAGCAGAAGTTCGCCTGCTTTCCACCTTGGTGTGCTTACGCTTCTTTCTGATTTGAACTGCTAATTGCTCTTGTGCCTTTAACTCTTTGGCAACTGTTGAATTTAGGTGTCTATCACACCTAATGGGAAAATCCATTGCTTAGGATAAGCAATAGTGAGGGGGATACTTTATTGCCCTTTATTACTGGTCTCTTTTTATACACAAAAATTAGACGTCATGCTTTCCTAAAAAATCTCTCTCATGTTGGAATTTCAGTGTGGTTGAACAGAAACCACTTAAATACCTGACCCTGTCCCTATGATACCTTCCTCCTAGGTGCCACACAGTGTGCCTGACTTAGAGGAGAGGCTGGTTAGGGGGGAAAGTTTTGATTTCTGCTATCCTTGTATAGCCAGAAAAAACCCAAGGACATGAGCTGGGTATTGCTGCAGTTCATACAACATAATCAGAATTGTTAAACTGAAAAATAAATAGCCCTTTGACTTACACCTAGTGAAACCATACAGGTTTATCTTGAGATGCATAAAGTTTTTCCTCAGAGTGTAGCTTCAAGAATCTTAATATATTTTCAGGCCACGCTTAGAACTTTTACACTGGGATGGTGATAATGAATGCAGATATGACCCCAGGTATCAGATCTGGAGAAAAAACCCCAATGATAGTAAAGGTAAAATGCCTTATTTTTATGGTGGCAAACGGAACAAATAAAAATGGTTGACCTATTTCATCTTGTCTTTTCCAGGGTTTCTGTTTTAGTGTAAATCACTATTTTTAAATAGAGAGTAGTGACTAACACAAAGAAGTGAGTTTTCACATATAACTTACAACCTAGAAATGAGTATTAAGTCATGCTATATGTGACAATTTTTCATAGAGAAATTTTACGTCAGAGGCTGCCTGTGTGAGTGATCTGTAAGAGAAACCCATGTTTAGTGTTAGGGTGAACTCTTAGATCTCGGTAAATTGTCTTCAGATTGCGAACTTGTCTTCCATCTGTGTGGTGCGCGGAGACAGACAGTAGCCTACAGAGCCAGATGGGAATTTCACTGCTGTGAGGAGTCTCTGACGTGCTGATTCTTGCACTGCCTCATGGGCAGGGCTGTAAAGAAGATACATGGCCAATGTAAGAAAAAAAACAGGTTGTGGCATGTGTCGGGTTTCAAGGGACATAGTTTATATCAGTCCTGAGAGATTAGAAAAAAAGCCAAACCAAATGCAGGAAGGCATAGCTGGATCTTGTGCAGCTCCTTGCTTTCCCCTGTGATGTGCACTTAGCTGAGGAATGGGCAGGTAACAGTGAAACTCCTTACTGTAGACGTGGTTTTTCATCGCAGATTCTCCACACAGGACAAGTCGGAAGCAGAGAGATGCTTGTGCACACGTTTGCAGGTCTCAGATTGCCTTCTCCTCGGGTGTGCTTTACAATGATGAAGGCACAATTAACGGAATTGGTACGTTTTTCATTTAGACATTGTTATTGGTCCTAATTCAATGTAGTAATCCTAGAGGAACGGAATTGCTGCTTCTGCATATTTGCTGTGGCTAGGAAAAACTAAGTCTTGGGAAGATTCTGAACGTGAGAAGTATCCATTTTCTCGATACTTTTTCTTTCACTAGGTAAGCTTTGACTTCATGGGACAGAAGAAATGATTCAGTTTGGTCTGAAAGTTTCAGAGATGTCAGATCTGGTGTTTGTGAAAGGTTCTTCCTCTGTGTGTGCTTAGGAAAGCAGTGGGAAGGAGGAGGTGAGGTGGGTTTCACAAAACTGCGTGCACCAATTTTTATACTATTTTTTTAACCAGAAAAAGTTTTCTACTGTCTTAGAAAACCAAAGTTAATTAGTATACTGGGTTTGACCATACAAAGTTGACATTGCAGCAGGTACAGACAGTACCACAGAGCAGTACGTGTCAGGTGGCTGAGAGAAGCGAGCCTGTGTCAGCGGATGTAAATTCAGTTTACAATGGTTCGTATTTTCAGTGAAAAATTTTCAGAGGTCTACCAACTCTGTGGACTAGTCTGTTGCCTGGGAAACTGCGCTCTTTAAATTAGGGTAAGGGGAAAACACAGTTATTAGATACGTATTTTTAAATAGTACTGTAATTTTCACAATTAACATCCAAGCTAGGAATTGGCCGTGGACTAGATAAGCCTTTTCATGTTTGTGCACGACTGAGAAAAGGGTTGTGGCTCTTTCTTTTCCTTGGTAAGCAATGCATAGTTGCACAGGAGGTTAAATATCGAGCAAAAGTAGTTCTTTTCCAAGTGTATCAGAATACGCGTTGTAGATATAAAACCTCTTCCTCTCAGTATTAATAGCTCGCTGTGTCTGCCTTATATGCAGAGTGGACCGCTGGAGGAATGGTTGAATCCCTTCCTCCCAAACCTGCCATAATTGAAAAAGCCAACAGAGAATAAGGATTGCTTGAACTCTTACAGCTTTAATCATTTTTTATCCTGTAGGTGTCCCCTCTTTTCTTAGCACTTGTACTTTTCAAGAGCATGAGCTTAAATTTTTATAAGGGATATATAGCAGACAGATTTACTTAATATGTGGTAAAGCACAGAGCGTCGACTTTTGAAATTGTTAAAGTAGAATACTTAGGCTGGGCACTCCAGACACTGAAACTTGATTTGCATACCATTTCAAATGGGAGTTTTTAAATACACTAAGATCATAAATGTATTATTTTGAACCTACTCTGAAAAAAAAGAAGAAACAAGATCTTATTAAAATACTAAATAGTACTTCCTACTTTGATTAATCAACAAGATAAAAGCTAATTGTTTCTGCAACCCTAGTTCCTTCAGAGACATCATTTGCGGGAGGGTGGAGAAAATGAAGGCAAATGTACATCCTGGTTGAAACGATACTCCCGTGTAGAGATGGTGAAAGCCCAGGTGAAACTGAGCTTCGGGGAACTTCTTCCTGATGCAAGTACATCACCAGGCACTTCTTCCAAAACACAGCTGTCGGGATGTTTTTGACAAGAGCCGCCATGGCGCTGTCGGGACAGCAATGGGCAGGTCTAGTACCCGAGCACATACTCCCGGTCACTGTTACCAGGTCCAGTTCTCCAAGATGATGGAGTGCTGTGGTGTGATGGAGCTGTGTGTGCTAAGAGCAGCCCTTTTGTGTTGTCTGTGCCTTTCTTGGCCTTGACACGCAGCTGCTTGTGTTCTGGGTTTTCTCGCAGCTGGGAGAGCTCCCTTGGAGGCCACCTGCCTGCTTGACTGTGATACCCTGAGTTGTGCTGAGCGCAGGCTTTGCTCTCCACACTCTCAGGAGCACTACAGGATTTTTGGGAAGCTGGTTTCTGGGTCTGGTCTCTCCGCATTTCCTTTGACAGGGCTTTTGTTTTTTAGTGGTGAACAAAATTCTTTTGGAGTGGCAGCAAGGGAGCTTGCAGTTCTTACACTTGTGCACGTGCAGAAGTCCCTGACTCTTAATCAGAAAAATGTCTGTGAAGAAACTCACTGAACAGCTAATGGCTTCGCTGGTCATAAATCTATTCTTACTCTGGGGTTAAGCTGTTCTGTAACTGCGGGTACTTATATCTCTGTCAGGTTTTCCGGGCATTGCATCTGCCTATGTGTCAAGCTGCTGCCAGAGAATGAATGCTCCAATCCATATGACAGATTGTTTTCCAAATCAAATGGCATTGTGGAATTGAGAAGTTGACATGGGCATAGTCTCCAAGTCATCATACCTGTGTACAAAAGGTAATAACACAAGACATACTGCAGTCTTATGGACTGGTGGAGTTTATTTTTATCTCTAATTGGGGTAAGCTAGGGAAATTTGGTATTCATTGCCATGCAACTTCCTCCTCAATGTCCTAGTAGTAAAGATTTAAGTCACTTGTCTATTATTGTACTATATTTACTTACACACTCTCTGTAGCCTCTTTTTTTTTTTGTCTAAAAGGGATTTTTCTTTCTGTGTTCAGGAATTTTATGTTATAAAAAACGTGAGATTCTGTTTTGTTGGGTAAGTGTTGAACCTAGACTGTTCCATCTAGTTCTACTAGTGGCTGAGTGTGTTCCCCAGCAGAGCACTTAGCAATGTGAATAATCTGTCCTGCACAGTTTGTTTTATTATGTTCTCCCCGTGGGAAATGTGTATAAACATGGCAATGCTTTTCTGTGGTGAGATGTGTATGTTTGTGAATGTTTGTTACTTAAGGGTGTGTTAGAAAAGGTGGCTTTGAAAAAAGAGCTGGTTTGCTTCCTTGGTTGTTCTGGGAATTCATTCCAGGGCTACTATTGTTATCCTCTGAGCAACCGCATTTGCTACCCAAGTAATCTTTATTACTGAACGCCGTTACTGACATTACAGAATACCGTTGTTTGTGCTTTTAGAGGTTCTGTTAAAACGTGGTTTAAGCTCTAGGTCCAATGGATGTTTTCAAGATAACGCCTGACAACTTCTGCATGGTTTGGTGTTTCCATGGATCTTTGCCGCAACACCACACGCAATAGCCCGCAGTAGCAAATGGTAAGTTACGCTGGTCTTGACTCATAACGCAACTGTCCGAAGGTGGTCAAAAAAGTCAGTTAAGTTACTTAGAAGAAGTGCCTTCACCAAACTCAAGATATATCAGTGTAATCCTTTGAATACATCAAAACAATTGGTGAAAAATTGCCCATCAAATTGACTCCAGGTGCCACGTTTGTTTTTCAAAATCTATTCTAACTTTTGACACAGTTGAGACATTTTCCTCACCTTTGATAACACATAAAGCTTGACTGCATTTTGCTTTTAGTAAAAGACAGTAGTTTAGAGATAAATGTGTCTCAAATATTAACAGTTTAATAAGGTATAAGTTGTACACGGCTTTGTTTTTCACCGTATCTTTCCTTTTAAACAACCTCATTTTACGATGGAGAATTTCAGAACTGCTTTCAAGTTTTGTTTTCTAGTGCTATGATGCTTTCTCTTAAGGCTTTGTTACGATGCATCTCTAGGCAGGTGTGGGCAGGTGTTATTGCAGTTTACTTAATCTCTTCATATTGAATTACTAATTCTATCATGTTTATGATGGGGCAGATGTCTTTAGCAAAATGTTTTTCTTTAGTTTTCTCTGAAAAAATGCAGTAAGTTTAAAGAGTAAGATTCAAAGGCTGGGGAAAGAACCCTCAGAGCTTATTTCTTGTACTTGGAGCGCATAGAAAGCACCCATAGTGCTCTGCATCAGCCACACTGTTGGGGGGAAGTGAAAAATTTAACCTAAAGTGTTATGCTGAAGAAGAATGCAGGGGGATGTCTTATGTTTCTTAACATCTGAGTAAAAAGAGTAAATACCCGATTAAAAAACCCAGTATGTCTCTCACCCAACTGAATTGCTTTCTGGAAGCACTTCCATTAATTCTGGGCTACGTAAGCACTAGTTATTAGCATTCACAGTCGGTTGTATCCAAGAGATGTATTCTCTGGCAGGCCTATACCAATAAAACTCTGCTTCAGCTAAGTTTTATACTCTGCTTAAACATGTCGAATCTGCTTGGAGCATCTCATCTCTTGTTTCCAAAAAGATTTTTCAGATTACCCTATTTTTTCACCTTCCTTATTTTTGAGTATTTATAATTCATTTTTAAAAAAGCTACTTGAGTCTACCAGAGTCGCTCTCAGGGTCAGATGTCAGCATTTGCTTAACAAAAGCTCATTTCTTACCTTGATTTAATTGTAGAATTGGAATAATCCAAGGGGATAATCCACTCTCTAAATAATTCAAGTCACTTTATTCAGATTCCTAAGAAGTGACTGTCAGCAGTCTGGGATTTGAAATAATAAGTATTGCTTTATGCTTAACAAAACACAGAAAACTGACAGCCCCTTCAAATAGGAAATGGTCCATTTTGTGATGCAAACCAGATAGCTTGGCTGGGAATAGTATTGTGTATCCCTATGCAGGATCAAATCCCAGACAGAAAGCGCAGGCAGATGAAAAGATTGTATGGCCGGTCTCTTTTTCCTGCAGTAAAACTGAGTATTTCTCAGTCCTTGAGAGTGAGACAAGTGACTGGTTAACGGATCGGCTGTTTGACACACCTTGTAACTATTTTTGAACTTTCAGCTGTCTTCTTCAGACACAAGCAGATTCTTGCTGTGATTGAATAGTTTTCCTTCGTACGAATCTCGTGATTGAAGATTTACAGTATACCTCCAACACAGATAAACAATATTCCTGACATCATTGATACTAAAAATGCTCAAGAGCTAGACAGTCATTTTCAGCAAAGACTATCTTCATTGCTTTCAGCAGTTATAGGAAATGGTTGGTTTCAGTTGTTTGTTTGTTTGTTTTTAACTTATCTAAAGTAGTTTGAAATGCACATTTTGAGAATCTGAGATTTACATTCTTAGAGCTTGTGATCCATGGAAATAGCTCTGGCAGCCAAAGTAATCAGATGGTTCTTGGGAGCCTATTAGTCCAGCTCTTTGCTACCATACTGTATCACAATGGTATGTTCTTCAGTTCCTGCCATTTGTAAACCTGCCAGCATCTGAGTGCACGAAATATCAGTAAAACATTTCTGGGGGTGCTGCCAAAGGGAACTGCTTCATGCATTTGGCCTTTTTCCTTCTCTCTGGCTGGTGCTTTCCGAGATCACTGCTGGAGCTCAGCCCAAGTGATACATACATCTCTGTGCCCAGCGTGGATGCAGGCACATGTGTAGGGCAGTTTTATTTTTCCTAATAATTTCCAGATGGGTGGGTAGCAGTGTCTTGCACATCATCCTTCTAGGTTGCCGTGACTCAGTAGCTAGCTGATCCAACAGCAACCACTTAACATGTGAACCCCCTTTAAAAGGAACTGTTAAAGTGGTGGGTTCAGTGAACTTCCATTGACATTACACAGAAAATACTCTGAAAAACATTTCAGAGCTCCAATGAGTTAAAAAGCAATCTATACATTCTGAAAGCTGCAGTGAAGGGGAGCATGATATTTTTGCATTTTTCTGTTGAAAAATTTTACTTGAAGAGATGTTAAAACCTGAAAAAACATGTGAGGGGAAAGCAGGCAGCAGGCAGACTGAATAGCAGCTCTGGATGACTTGGGCAAACTGTTGGTGGTGGGCGCCCCTTTGCTGGTGGATGAAGAGGCTTCTGCCTTGAGCCAGCCCCTGTCTGAGAGGTGCTCCTGGTTAAGTGTGACCAATCACGTTCAGATTTACTTGGTTTAAAGTATAATGTCCAAAGCTGCAGGCAAATACTAATATATCCACCAACTGTTTTATTAGACTGTAACCCCCAAAGTTCATAGAATCTCAGAATAATTTAGTGTGGAAGGTTCTCCGGAGGATGTCTGGCTCATTTTCCAGTCAAATTCTGGGCACCTCCATGGATGGTTATTTCTCAGCCCCTCAGGTCCGTTCAGTTGCTTACATCATTGTGAAAATTTTAGTTAAATCACAGTTGCGTTAGCACAGAAGTGCAGCATTCCCATATTTATCCATTCTAGTGCCCTTCCCTGTCTCTCAGGAAAGGTAACAGGGAGAAAAGGAGTCTACTAATGTGACTGTAACCTGGGCTCAGGAGGATATTAGATTATATCGACTATCTCTTTCTTATTTCAGTGCAGTATGTATGTTATTTCATATAGCTCCACACTAGGTGTTTGCATTATCTTGTTTAATGAAATGAATCGGTAAATAATCTTTCACATCTGCATCAAGATTCCTAAACTCTCCATTAAAAAAGAAAACTGCTCTCATTTAATTTTTGAAGTGATTACTTTTCAGATATCTTAACAAGTATTAGGTATTTGATACATTTTTTTAAAAATGACCTTGAAAGTCAATTTTTTAGTGGTGAGAATTTGGCAAACACATTTTAAAAATGAAGAAACTCCCCATGTAAACATGCAGAGGTATTTGCAGAAAGTTCTGGTAGAGCAATACAGTATCAACAGCTGAACTTAAGTGATCAGGATGACTTGGGTCATATTTGTTTGCTAAAGGGTTGGAATGCCTTTGTCAGAAAGCACAGGCTGCCTCCAGAACAGGCAGTACCGCATGCAGAATGGCTCCGATCATAAGGGAAACATGACCAGGTCTTGAATGATTAATGTAATTTTATCGTTCTTTTATTTCATGTTTAACCTAACTTGAGGCTAATTACTTTTTTTTTCCTAGTAGGATGGTTGATGTACTCACGTGACAATTCTGTGTAGTTATAGCTAACTGTCAAATACTTTCTACAATAGAGTAAAATAATGTTGTTTAGAATAACTACAAGAAACAAGTGTATGATTTTCCAAATATCTTAACCATGCAAAGTGTTAGTGCTTTACCTTAGCCAAGTCAGGGTTTCCATTCTGGCTGCTGAGGTGTGAAAAATGAACTATTTTAATCTACAGAGAATATTCAGGTTTTGAGGAGGGGAAGACTTGATTCTAGGGATGAAAATCTAGAACAGTGTTATTTGTCTTACTAGAAAATGCAACACCTTTGAACTTATTGCATGTTACTAAAAGGCTTGAAAATCTGTCTTAATATTGCAAAGTAAACAAAAACCACATCTTTTCCATGTTTTTAATTTCTGACCAGAAATAAGGGCTTGCTGATGACAACTTTCTTGCTCAGTGAGTGTGTCATAATTTTCAAACCAGTTGTGTTTGAGCCCGGTAACCACATCTTAAAGAGGAAGCCACCCACATGTACTGAAGTTTGTGATGAGATGTAGAGGTTACGAACGACTCTGAAGTCCCATCCTGAAAAGAAGCAGCTTATTATTTTTTTAAGACAATCAGAATCTGAAGGAGTGAGTGTAAGTACCTAACTTTTGTGCCTGTGATTGCCATTCGTATGACTTCCTTGAGGCTTTTTGGCAAACTAAAATAGAATGCACCTGGAATTTATGAATTCTGTGTGTTAACCTCTGCAACAACCTCACTGGAGGTGAGTCCAACAGCACTGGAGGTGCTGTGCAATCACAAACAGGCCTTCCTATTTGCTGAACTACATGGATGATCTGCAGAGACTTGCAGAGATTTGGATGATTTTCCTGAAAGGCTAAAATAGCATTAAAAGATTCCAGACAAAACCTGATCAGAGGGGGCAGGCAGTGGCTTGGGTTGAAGACTGCCTCTCCCGTCTGTAGCAAAGGAGACAGGAACCAGCTGGTTTGACCGCAGGAGCAATGCACACCGTGCTTGTTTCTGCTGCTACGGGTTCAGCAAATGCATTCACGAAGCGGGACGGTACCTGTTGTTACAGGGTACATCATTGCCAGCTCCGTTCTCTGGCAACCTTCTCTGCCTCTGACACGGGCTGGCCCCGGTCCCCTCCTGGCGCTGCAGGCAAGCTGCAGTCCTGTCTGGGATCTTTGCTCCTTCTCTGCCAGCCTGCCGTGGATGCCAGTCCTGGCTGCACTGTGGAGTGCTGGTGCAAGGGAAGTAGGCAAGAAAAGTTTCTTGGAGTGGGAGGGGAGAGACAGGTCTGCATGTTGACCATAGACACTTGCATGTTGCTTGAAATTCAGACTGGAGTATGATTTTTTTTCCCCCTACCAGTTTTTTAAAAAATTACTAATATTTTTCATTATTAGATGATTCTTTAATTTTTTTTAACTATAATCTCTCAAAATATCAGTCTTTTCTTACTAATTTAAAAAATATACAAAATCCTTCATGGCTTTTGGATGAAGGTGGGTTTTGTCTGGTTTGGTTGGTGGCCTTAACCTACTTTATCTTTCTATCTAATTTCTGAGGAATCTTTATGGTAACTGTGATTGTGGGCACTCTGTCCTTACCAGCCAGAGCGTAAAAACTTGATGAGAATGTAGAGTAAAAAGTCTGTAATGGCTTATGCAAAGCACACTGTGAACTGTGCTTCTGTGAAGGTAACAAAAAAAAAATCAGAGGAAGGTTGAGTGCATTTTTTGTGTTGAGTCGAGAAAAAACTCCCTTCTTCCTAATATTCAGCTCTGTTTTCTTGATGACACCCTCACGACTCTTTTATATTCAAGGATTCTTCCTTTCTCCATCTTTCTATTTATTCTCATCTCCCTCCTCTCCCTATCTGAATATCCTGATACTTGGGCAGCAGCAGAGACAAGTCCTAACTCTCGTAGGTGTGCATTTGATGAAGCACCGTGGTCAAATGCCTGCATCTGTGCCACAGGTTTACCATCACCCCGGTAAGGGCATCTCAACCGACTCATTCTTTCTCATGGCTTACTGCAACATTTCCAGGAGTTGCGAAGAAAACTGATTTCATATATGTGTTTTTCAACATGTTCCTCAGCTTATTATTCCTATTACCTGAAGGAAATGGGACAAATAGTGAGAGGTACAGCAGCAAGTTCTTCTGGAGCCCTGGAGCCGCTCGGCAGACCCAGCAGCAGCCTGCCTTGGTGGGGTGGCTGGGGACCTTGCTCTGTCCCCCCTGTGGCAGCTGAGTCACAGCTGGGTCTGAGATGTATGAATTGGGCTGGTGAGAACTAATTTGGAAGGACCTGTCACTGTGGATTTTAGAAAGGACATGGTTTGAGGTATTTAAAAACTATATTGAATAAAATCTCCAGTGAATGATCCATTTTGAGGATATCAAAATAAGTGTATTTTCCTTATGTAATCAATCCCAGGACAATAAATACCTTGTCATTCATTCTATCCAATTTACTTCAGTGATTAGCATCAAAGAGCAGTTGTATGGTCAATAGAATTACCAATTACAATGTTGGGTGCAGCTGCACTTTATTTATTAAAAACTATGGTTCAGGTTTTTTTTAATTCTGCAACCTCTTTTTTTTTTAATTAAAAAGTACATTGTTGAGACGAACCTGGAGTTGCATAAATCAATAATGCTACCCAGAAAAAGAGAACAAATTGTACCTTTTATTTGCATAATGGACAAGATCCAAAATTAATTCCTCAGGTTAATGAGGGTCCTCAGGGTTGTTTGTGAGGATATACAGCCTCCTGTGACAGCAGTATGTTAGTGATTGAAAAGTGCTGCTTAGAGCCAAAGAAAAGAGGTGAAAAAACCAGGAGGCAAGCTGGTTGGGGGACTTAGTATACTAAAGCTTTTAGCTTTAGTGCATTGATTTTTGGCTGCCTGCATTGAGCTCCTGCATAAGCCGAGGATACAAATTCAGATTTACCCTTGCTTTGAGGTTCAAACTCGGTTCTAATCTCAGCTGGGGATTTGGCTAAGATGCAACTGAATTTCCAAGTTTCTGTCACACTAACACGAGGCTCTTTCTCTTTCTCAGAAAGAGAACAGTGCTCCCCAGAGGGAAGGAAGCACAAACGCCCCGAAACGTGCAGGGGGTTATGCAGCTCTATTAGCTTAAGAGGGCTGAATCTTACGCAAGACAATCATGGAGCCAAAAAATGCTAGGAGCAGGCGGTTACAGCAACATTAACATGTCTCATATTTCCTATTCTGTTTCTGCTCCACTACTTTTAACCTCTTATCCAGGCAGCTGGCTTCCTCCTCCTCTTTTGACCTTCCTGCGAATCAGTGGTGTGGCTGGAGGAGCACCAGGCGCTGTCACAGGTGCTCGGGCTTGCACAGAAAAGGAGAGCAGGAACCTCACTTCTGCTGGAGAGCAGAGTTGTAGCAGCTCTGTGCATGTGGGATTGCTTTTGGAATCAGTTGGACACACTTTTATGGAGATGGCAAGAGGTGGATTCTAGGCAGAAGGAAAGGCCTCTTACATCCCCACCCAGTGTAACATTTCCTGTTCCAAACCAGTGGGAAGTTGGTGCTATTGAAAGTTCAATTGAGTATAGACAAATAAAATGTTTTTGCCTAAGCCTCATTCTTGAAAATGAACTGTATTAACTGAACTTTACCTAAGCTATTAACTATGGGACGGTCGTAGACTACCTAAGAAGGACTTCTAATACAAAATTTAAATGATCTATTAGCACGTTTCGCTTAACGTGACAAAAATTACAGTGCGGATCGAGCACTATGATGCCTGCTTTTTTTCCTGTTTAATATACATCTTGAATATTGGAGCAGAAGAGGTGATCTAATTTAGAGAGATGCTCCGAAGGAGGGTAAGTCCAATGGTCAAGTGAGGTAGGAGTTTTCCCATTGCAATATTGTGATTCGTGGAAACGGGGCCTGCTCTTTCTTCCTTGTACTCTAAGACTCTACTTGGAAATGCATATACTTATAGTACAACTGCTGCAACCTGTGAGGTTTCTACTGCCTGTGCTCTGATACCAGCTCTCTACTCAGTGCAGCATCAACTACATTATCATGTTCATCAAGGCTTGGGCAGACCAGCTGCCCTGTGTTTGAGGATGGATACTGTGGAGTTCCCTGACAATGTGGGATGAAGACTCATGGCCTGATTTATGAGAGAAATGAAAATTTGAGTCTCGTGTCCTTGTCTTCTGTATATGCTAGAAGACCTTCAGCACAAAGGTCCAGGCGGGGGACCTGATGAGGTAGCACGAGGGGGCAACAGGTTCCTGCAAACTGACAAAGCAGAGAGACACCTGCCCTTTTAGATCCTGGAGAAGGAGGCAGAGCTGCAGTGAGATGGAGAAGGAACTGTGCAGGTTCCCCAGCCAAGGCCTGGGGTGCAAGAGCAGTCAACTCCATCACTGCCCTGCAGCCTCTTGAGGTCAACTCTGCTCTCCCCCAAACTTCCCGTGTGGGGCACAGCTCTTCCTACCTGTTCGGAACCATTCAGTATGCACAGGTCATAAACTGCTGATGAAAAGCTTCTAATGGACTTTTGGAGAGTAATGATTAAGCGACACTTTAGAAAATAAATCTGGTCTTTATCAATCTTCTATTTCAGCTTAGAGCAGGGAAAAGGCCACCCAGGAAGCTACCTAAGGAAATTATACATTAAACAAAAGTGTTTTGTGCATGAAAAGCAGATATTTTGGTTAACTGGAGGCTATAAGCCACTGTGGCTGAGTAACATCTACGCGACCACGTTGGTCTTTAGAACTGAGTCTGCAATCCCTAAGCTGTGTGGAAAAGATGCTGTGTTTTCTCTATGGGTGTATTACTTTTCAGACCACAAATCCTGAAGTAAGAAAGGTGAGATGCCTTTCCAGAATTACGTATTTTGTACTTACAGAAAATTCAATGCTGTTTTTTTAATGGATAATAACTGACTTTTCCAAACAACAAATAACTTGTGTAATTTTTTTTATTCTTAATGAGAAGATCTCACTGATATTTATTTCTACCCTACAAGATCACGGTCAGCACGCCTCACTACTCAGGCAATACTGAAGGAAACTCACGTAAATAGCAACATATAAAAGAGAATTGGAAAGTGCATTCTTTCTTTGGTTTTGGTTTCGGGGGTTTTTTGGGGGTGGGGCTCTTTGTTGGTTGTTTTTTGTTGTTTTTTTTTTTTTTTTTTTGCACATACATGATTCTGCCAAACAATTTTCCTTTGCTTTTGGGGGTGGGGCTCTTTGTTGGTTGTTTTTTGTTGTTTTTTTTTTTTTTTTTTTGCACATAACTGATGCTGCCAAAAGATTTTGCTTGCATGCACAACTAAGAAATCTCTCTCTGAAAAATTTTCAAGATGTAATGCTCATACTTAAGAACCTTACTCTGGCCTATAATAATTCTTAGCTTATGTGCTTTTGTCATAATGATTGTCCAGTAGCCCAGCAGCGTGTTTGTTTAATAGCTATCTTGGCAAACACAAAGGTGTTTTCATTTCTCGGTGACAAATGAAAATTATGGAAATCCATTTCTTGAATGTGAAGTGTGAAACATACTTTTCAAAACAATAGTTGATTTTAATTAATTTTGATTGAGGAGATGCAGTTCTCTAAATAAAGATTGTAATTCCATATCTTACTTTGCTACAGTGTTCCCCCGGGAGAAAGTAGAAAAACTGTGTCCTTTTTTGGCCTTTGCAATTATTTCCTGCCCTTTCTCTTGTGTCACCATAATGCTGTAGGACAGTCGCCTTGTTGCCATTTCTTCTAGTCAACGAATGTGAAAAGTATTGTTATGCCAATGATCCTTTCACCATAATTTCTCTGAAGATTACAGCTGTAAATGATGAGTTTCTGCTGCCTTCCTCCATGAACGGATCTCACACCCTTCGAACAAGCACCTTGGTTCACGGGGGGTGTCCACATTGCACAGGTAACTTGGGCTGGTCGCACTGGGGTTAGCCCTAACTCCCCTGTGTAACAGTCAGTAGCCAGGGTTTGAGACCTTAAAACGAGAATGACTTACAAATGCAGGTGTTAGTTTTTACAAGGCCTGGGATCTAGCCCTTCTCCAGGTGCTGTTTGTCTCCTAAGGGGCTTCACACAAGGTCCCTTACAGGGTGGCCAGGCTCTTGGAGTCTGGGGAAGATGGACAGGGTGCTTCGGAGGGATTTGCTGACAGATGTGCTGCTGCACGGGCATCTTTGGGGACAGAGAAGGTGCAGCGCTTGAGGAAGGGATTTCAGTGAAGTTGTACACTGGGAGAAACTGAACTTGGGTGTTTGAGCCCAAAGGTTGCTGTTTCAGCAGTGCCCTGGTCTATCAAAACCCGGGGGCTGGTGGCTTTATGACTTGTTCAGTCAGTCTGAGCACTAAATGTAGCTGAAAGACAAAGGGCAATTAAGCTCAGTATTACAAGTTGTGGTCAAATACGCATAGACAATTAGATTCTGAAAGGACATTCAAGGAAGGTGTATATCTTATGGACAGAAATTTTTACCCATGCTTTTGGTTATTGAGCTCATTATTTACACCCAATAAAGTCTTAAATGTGTCGGGGGACAAATTACTGACCTGAGAAGGGAGAGCTGAATGAGATCTTTTCCTTGTTTCAGTGCTATGAATAGAGCCTTAAAAAAACCCCCAAGACTCAAACCAAACGAACCCGAGCAAACACGAAAGCACTTCTAAATCAATCCCGCTCCCTGTGTGTCAGCTTCCATCCTGTATCTGTTGGTTTCTGGACGGCACTATTTCTGACGGCTTGAAGTAGATTTGTGTGCTTTGTCATTTAGGGTGAGTAACTCTGGACCAAATTTTAGACTATATCTGGGAAATGGGCCACGCAGGTGGGAAGCGAACCGGGATGACCTTGTCCATACTTGGGTGTACTCCCTACCGCGTTGGGGCCTTGCTATACTGGGAGTCAGTAGGTGTATCCTGCTCGTTTAAGAGGTTTAGTCTGCTCTTCTATACAGACAGAAAACATATTAATATTAAGTAAACAAACATTTTCTCATATATAGAGAGAATTTGTGTATTTAGTCTACTGTACACCCACAGAGTTATATCCCCGGCTTGGTTTATTTATTTATTTTACTTTTTGCTGTGTAATAGTCTTCTTCAAACGGTCTGTTGCATCTAGTCTATGATCTATAAAGCTAAGAATTATGGAACAATTCCCAGGGATTTGTAGACTTCTGAAAACCGAATCCTCCTGTAGAAACTTCGTGAATTAAATTGTTCCAATGCCTGTGGTTTTGAGAATTTGTAAGCATTCATTCTACACAGGGAATATAAAAAAAAGACACATTAAGTAAAGAGAAAATCCTGCAAGCTGAAGCAAGCAGAGCTTCCGCTGTGCTTTACCTATCGCTCTTCAAAAGATGTTTGATCCTTAGATAAAACATTTGTTAATACTTTAAAGAATTCAACATAAGATCTTTGAAGATTTTTCTCCTTTTCTACAGTAAAAACCTACTAATATGTCATAATTTAATTGAAATATTAAATATCTGGAGCTAACTATTCACCATAGGTATCAGCATAACACAGAGGAATCAGGGAGTAAGAGGAAGAAATAAGGGCTGTGGAAATGAGATGGAGGTTTAGCATAGTTTCAGAGATTGGATTTAACTCTGAGGTCTGCGACTCTCTGCTAGCAACATGAAAAAGATAATCTTTTTATGTCATTGATAGGGAAATGCTGAACGCAGGGCACAGAAACTAATTAGAAAAAGAATTAAAAGACGAAAATGTTCTTTCAGATATAAAATCTTGTTGGATAAACTAAGGTTTTGAATATCTTATTCTCTCTTTTTAACAGTTTGCAGGAAATGAAGCAAAACAGAAAAAAGAGTCAGGCTGTTAACTGAGACCTGATAATTAAAGTGAAGCCTAGTGAAGGAACAGATAGCTTTCCAGCTTTCAGCATGAAAATCATGATGGGTACCACCTATGGATTCTCAGCGTTGTTGTGATAACCCTGGGAAGCCACAGTGAGAGTCTCAGTGACACACAAGTCTGTGTCTTGACAACAAACGTTATCAGGTGGGGACTTTCATAAAACTTGGTTTTTAATTGATCTTTTTCTTTTTTCCATCTCTGTCTTGGTGTCTGGGCTGTTGATGGGTACGAAATTGAAAGGATGAACTCCCTTGTCGATAAAAAGCATGGGTGAGCAAGCGGCGCTTGCAGGGTAATGGCAACAGTGCCTCGTACCAGTCTCAGCTGAGTGCTGAGAGATTAAATAGATTAAATGAAAATAGATGCAAGCTAATTGAATTCAGTGATATAGGAGATGAAATCAGAGCAGGATAAAATTAGGCTTAAGATGGGGTTATTTTACTTCTTATCAGCGCTCTCCTCGGATTGCCAGAGCCGGGAGCTCTTTCAGTTAGTTAGAAATGAAAATAAACCAAAAAATACACACTGCAAGACAAAGAGCTACTCTCCTGGCTGCTTCTGACAACAAAGCAGCTTTGCAAAATATCTATAGTATTTTAGAAAAGTAATAGTTTGGAAACCATCTTAGGCTGAAACTGCTTGGAATTTCTCTATTTTTTTCATTTTGCAGTGAGAGTGTCTAAGTGGCTGTTATCCAGATTATAAGAGAGACTTTTACCTTCAAAGTTAAAATGTTCAGATGTGTAATGAGGCCCAAGAGGGTGCAATTGTGACTCATTCCCTAGATTTTGATACAGGCTCAAATAGAGATGGCGGTTAAACTCCCTTTCTCCCCACAGGACAAACACACCTGCAAAGAAGTGTGGTTTATGGGAGGGCCTAAATTTGGGAACCGATGAGGTTTATATCTAGATAGCAAGAGAGACTACTAAACTTACAGGACAGAGCAGAAAATAAAGCAGACATGAAAGTCTGAAGAGCGTAATGGGGAGAAGGGAAGTTTTACAATGAATAGAGCACACTGAGGACAAAGCTGTAGGTATCTGTTATGTTTTGCTGGGCCTTGAGTTTGAGAACTGTGAACTGAAAGCGGAGGATGAAGGGTTTTATTTGAATATGAATGTCTGGCAACATGAAAGGGATGACTTTAGCAGCAGCTTTTTGAATAGACTGGTTGCGTACAAGCTGAGCTATAAGTAGGCTAGACAGGATACAGCTAAGGTCAAGGATGGGGGGGAAACATGAAAGGCGGGTGAAATTCATCTAAATGCAAAAAATTGTGGCAGAAGCATGTATGACTTGTAGTAACACCTCGATCCTCTTTCGTAAATTCTGTTGGTATATTGGGCTTTGTGGTAGCAAACAGCAATTTCACTCAGGCAGTAGGTATGTTTTATGCTATACGCTTACATGCGCGGTGCACCGAGGGGGGTTGGTGACGGTCTGGAACGTAGGGAAGGTTATCTGGGTACGGATTCTGCTGAGACGGCCTACCAGGTGGTGGAAGGTGATTTGCAGTAAAGACGATCTTTAGCAATCAGTACGTGAAGTTGGAGGTTGTGGCTGGGTATCCAAGAGAAGAACAAAATATATCCAACGTTGTCTAGATCCAAAGACGCAAAGCAAAGACTTTAAAAAGTTTTCAGACCTAATACTGGCTTGTACTGTAGAAGTAAAGTGTCAGAACAAATACAATGGTTAGTGAAGTAACCAAAACAGTAAGAAAAGTGTCTGGCACTTTTCCTCTTATGTTTGTAGCAAATACTTTTTAAATTCCACAGTGATGAATGATATTAGAAGAAAATACCATACAACAGAAGTTTAGTAGCTACGGGTAAACACTGAAAAAGGGAGTGCATTGTAAAAGACTTAAATAATGTTTCCAGCCAAACCATTTGACAAATGAAATACTTCACTGCTTCAAAATTTTCCATCAAAGCCACTTCACTTCTCTGCTACACAGAAATTTTTATGATGTTTGATTTAAAAAACAAACAAAACCCCGTCATTTATTCACTTCCAGATCTTACTCTCATCATAAAATTTAAAATTCTGGCACTGGCTTCATTACAGGCAGGAATGAACTTTTTAAGTTGCTCTTCCCAACTTCAGTTGGAACATTTGCAAGTTTAACGGTCAATATAAATATTTCTAGGATCTAAAGCCTTACTTTGCATGTATCAGAACCTATAAAATCCCACTGGAATCTTTATTTAATTTGATGTCATAGGAGGATGTCATAGAATGATTTTCATATGTATTAAGCAATAACCAATGAAAATTGGGGGGTGGTGTTTGATTGTTTTTTTTTACCGAGGAGACTCACGTGTTAAATTGACCAAAAATGGAAGAGTCCAAGTTCATTCATGCTGTCGTCATCACCGTTGCTTGGCTTCGTGGATGAAGATTTGGGAAGGGCTTTCCCCACGCTCCCTGCAAGCGCGCTGATGGCTGAAAAGGCCAATGCGGGATAGGCGAGACCGGTTGCAAAGAGCACAGCGGAAGGTCTCCTCGGGTGGTACAGTCGAGGCATGGTTCTTTCTGTGCTGTCTTTTCTCCTCGAGACTGATTCTACGCGTGCTCTCAAAGGAGGCAGCAGCGTTATGTGTGGTGTGTCTCCAGATCTCCCGATGGGAGGCCAGGGTGGACCACTGATGGTGGTCAATATGGCCTAGGCTGAGGTGTTGTTTCAGGGAGTCCTTATATCTCCTCTTTGGGGCTCTTCTCTGGCGGCAGCTGGTGGCGAGTTCACTGTAGGACACAATCTTAGGGAGGCGGTGATCCGCCATCCTGGAGATGTGTCCTGCCCAGCGCAGCTGCGTTTTCAGCAGCATGGCCTCAATGCTGGTGACCTCTGCCTGCTCAAGGACAGCGACGTTAGTCACGGAGTCAGTCCAGTGGGTGTTTAGGATTGTCCAGAGGCTATCTGGGTAGCATCATCTCCTCAGACGCCACGATCGACAAAGAGATAGACAGCAGAATTCATACTGTAACGCAATGAAATTAACATTATTACTTCAGGACTATTCTGTGCGTTTAAACAGATTCCCTTTAAATATCACTGACCATAATTGGATGTTTTTCTCAACTCTTCAGTATTCCAGCCAATGTTACTAAATTTTTTTCATGAAGCAATTTTTTTTAATTGGAAAATATTAAGAGTGTTCCTCTACCTTAAAATATTACTTTATCAGCTATTATACCGTGCACTCGTCACATGTTTAAGGTCTCATCTATTGCCCACAAATGTCAAACAAAGTGTAGGAGCGTGTTTAATTCTAAAAGCGTAGATATGCTTTCGGTATAAAGTAAAATGAATGGGATCATAATTTTGAATCAGCAGTCTGATTAGAACTCGTCTCCGAGGAATACGCCTGAAACTCAGGAGAATAGTGTTATGTCTTTCCCCACTAAAAATAATGAGATCTCTTCTGAAGTTTCTAGCTAAAATTAAATTTCAGTAAATAACCAGGGAACAGAAAATGTCTAACTTGCAGCTTTCCTCCCCCATTGTTTTTCAAATAGTACAAATAAATTTTTCATTCAGAATTTTGATGCTTGTTAGGGGCAGAAATTTGAACAGCTTTCACTGATGAACAATTATGTGAGCTATTTTGAAATCTGAAAATCTGTTTGTGAGTTCTGTAAATAGGAATAATTGAATGATGAGCTGTAGCAAAAATCTGGCCAGGATTTTATGTGCCAAGCGCTTAAGAATCTCTCCCTCAAAGTATAAAATCTTTATCAAAGCAAAAAATATTTGAAATGTATTGAGAAAGCATTTTTCTTATTTCCACCCCCCCCTTTTTTTTTCTTCTTCTAGAACAATCTGTCTGAAAACACAGGCATGCCAAATCACCATTTCTTGAGATAATAAGTTTTTGTACAACATACTGTTGTGGGTACTCTCATGTCCCACAGACAGCAGTGAAACTTCCGAAATTTCACCTGCTCTCACGTGACTGTACAAATACATAGAAAATATGACCTGTAACATTAGAGAAGCAAAGGTACCGCATACGGATGCTGGGTGATTTCTTTAGAGTTGGGATGGCTACTAATTCCCAGTTTGCACTACGAAGCAATTAATTTTGTCGTGCTGTATTATTCTCATTAGAAAACGTTTAGGTAGACAAAACACAGGTAGTTCTGGTTAGTGTTTAGAATTACCCGTTTTTCATCTTTCTTTAAGGTACCTACAGTACAACTAATGGTATCCATATTCCGAATACAATAAAAACCTTGAGGTATTCGTTCTCTATGCCTTGCATGTGATAATATTTTTCATGATACCTCTATTAATAAGCATATTATGTCTTGTATGCTACGGATTAAACACATCTTGTTTTTTCCTGTGCTAACAGATGGCTCTTTTAATTTATTTTCTTTAATGTACACTTTCTGATTTGCCTGTGTGCTTTAAAAAATTAAGATGGCTTTTCGGGATTCCCTCATATTTGTACTTTAAACTTGAACTGACACTTGTGAAAGCTCAAAGTATAAGATACTCTTTTTGGCTGAGTACTGAGATCTGTCAGTCCTCTGACGAGAAGGGAAAATTCTAGTAAATTTGTGTCTGTCACTTTTGTCTGCTTTCTTGTCGAGAAACAGAAGTTTTACTGCTCAGAGAATGAGGGCCTCATCCTTCCGATCACAGAGAGATTAATTAGACAATTAGGGCTGACCTGTGGTACAATACTTCAAAAAACTGTCTCCAACCTCTGGGAGATGGACCAGGAAGGAGCAAACAAAGAAGTTGTTCTGGGTTTTCAGGGGAGTGTGGGAAGAATAAAGGAGATGGCAACTGAGAAAATAAGGGAGAGGATCCAAGGAATGACAGAGATAATGAAGGTAACGAGATGCAGGAGCAGTGGGAGAACGTGATTACTTTAGGGTCAAATGCACTGTACCTGTCAGCAGACCGAATCCCCAAAAAGAGGGAAGCGAAGCCTTATGGCATCAGTAGCCTAAGGCTAAAGCACCTTTTCGCACATGGGAGACTGGGTGGTACAAAGGCTTCCCTAACCTTTGTTATGGAATAGAACGTGTTCAAGAGAGGATTCATCAGACATCGATAGAACATGCCTCGATTTTTGTTAAAGTTTTGCTAACTGAGAACAGTTAATAGTTACACCTGAAGGAAACCTGGGGGTTACTTAAATTTGAGGTTTCCCTTGATTTACATCACCATAATTAGAGAACAAACCGAGACCAGCGTCCAGCTTGTGCTTTAAACCTTATGTTACTAAGTTTCAATGATTCAACGAAGAGCTTTCTGTATATATGAATTTTCGACTGTTGAAGAAAATGTTATCACAACTTTCAGGTCTTTTCCTACAAAAACTGATTAAAAGGAGGAAAAAATAAAGACAAGAAAGTAAGTGTTTTTGTAGGCAAAGAGGTGGAATTAGAGGGACTCATGTTACTGGGGTGTATTTGTCACCATCTGTCTTCCTTTCAGAAGGTGCTTTTTCATTTTTCTATGTGCCTTAAATTTCTTTTGTGTTTCAGAAATCTCCAACTAGCTAACTTCCATTTGGCACGTGCAAAATTAGGAAGGTAGCTATCAGAAAGTGTTTTCTACTGATTCATCTAATGAAAAAAAATCAAAAACCAAACCCTGAACATCTGAACTTTGGCCAGCAACAACAAAAATTCTTTTGAAAACCTGTAAGAGCTGCAATTCCTGGGCTGAGTGAATCAGAGGGCAGGGAATGCTTCTAAGAAGATAACAGCCTTAGACATGTTCAGAATGGGATTAATCATCCCACTCCAGAGAAGACTGAAATGTTCACCTGAACAGCTGTTTCTGTCAGCAACAGCTGAAAACTCTTTTGTAGGCTGACTCCATTAAACCGATGAGACCTCCCGTCGGAGCCTAACGGGAGCAATAAATTCGCAGCATTTGATAGAAGACTGGGGCATGGTAAATTCAAGTATCTTCTGTTCGTGCTTTCTTGTAGCTTTATGGCTGCACCTCAAAGGTAGACATTACCTGATAAATCCTGAATCCTCAGATAATTTTTTCCTGTCTTTTAATCAACATGAAAAATACCCCAAAATGCAACAGAGAAAGGTTTGCTTTTATGTTTATAAACAAGCAGGAAAGCAGAACGATATGCAAAGTCCTGTGGGCTATTCAAATAATAGGGAAAAGAGGTCTTTCCATTCGCAACAGGTTACTTCACTTCAGTGGGGAAATTTTTTTAAGTGAAGGAAATTATGGACAAAACTGTAATAAATACATATCTTGAAATAGATTTAGAGAGATGAATTCTACTCATACAGAATCTTCTGTGATTCAGAGTTCAAGTTCAGGGTATGCAATTTTGCATTGAATGGATCTCTTAATAGAATTGTCGTTCTGCTTGGTTAAAGGCGATGCAGAAGTTATTGTTTACCAGCTGGGAATGTTTTGCTTTACCTGATAACCTCCGGAGTACTTATTTGTAGTAAGAAAACCATCAACGTTTTCAGAGTTGCATTAAGCTAGAATATCTTCCCTGTTAAAGGAGTGGAAAAGGGAAACCATCCACATTGTGACTGACTTTACAGGTATTTTCTAAGCCATACAGTTTTTTAGGTACTAAATTCAAAATGTCTCTGTATTCTTCTACATTCAGAACTATTCTTAAGAAAAAGAAAAAAATAGTGACATCTGTTTTCTTGATACAAGATTTTTAGATAAAATGTGCAGTTCACCAGTTTAATACATCTGTGAGAAATTCCAGTAAGTCCCATGTTTGTGCGACTGGAGCTACCTGTTAAGTTACACAATGACAAACTGTATTGTTAAAAACTCCAGCAATCCACATCCATCTCTATTTTCAAAAGGCAGATGGACTTAACTCCACGCTCTCTCTCAAGATTCTGAATAAATACCTTTGTTTTCTGAGTAGTTGTATTGGTTTTTGATGGTAAGACTGGGGATATTTCCTTGTATAAGAAGGAATTAACTTTTCCAATGCAGTCAGTCCGTTTGCACATCACAATTTAAATACAGTTGAAATAGAAGCATAGTTTTTCTATTTTTGTAGTTATATATGAAATTATCAAATAAGGCATAATAATCAAGAAATTATCCAAAAATCAAATAATCTAATCAAGGCAGAAAAAAATTCCAATTAACTAATGTAATTATATTAATATTTTTTTAGTTTGGAAGTGTAATTTTATTGCTTCTGCTTAAAAAGAAATTCTGAAAGTGGAGGGTATTTAGAAGAGAAGGTGGCAGAGGTCAGGAAAGTAAATCTCCTACTAGTGAGATTTGACAATTCCTCATACCCGGGTTTGGAGTCTGTGAAGTGTCCTAGACAACTTTGGGAAACTTTAGGTAACTGGAAAGGAGAAATTGAGCCACCGCTCGTCAGCATGAAGTAAAAGTTCTTCATGCACCTTAGCCTATAGGTTTCGGAGCCATGCGTTTTGTTCGTGTGCTTCATTTGACTTGGGGAGATACTCAGCTGACTCAAGAAAAATCCATGTTACAGCCTAGCGAAAAGTTTCCGTATTACATTCCTCATTTTTCAATTCGACATCGTAGGTTTTTGTAGAAGGAAGCTCATTCATACATATTTAGATTTGCCATATTTAGATTTGTTGTATTTCGATGGCAAGCGTGTGAGATATTACAGAGATGTCTGGTGTACTGTTGGAGTGTATCAAATTTTCATTGTAGTTCTTCTTTTATTAACATTTGGGGAAATGAAAATTAGGGCAGCATGATATCTGTTTTTAAAAAGTAAGATTACTTCCTTCAAGGGGCTTTCATCACTATTTTAATAGCTTGAGATACTGTGCAAGATGATCAGATCTTACGCTGTAAGAGGTGGATAGCATGTGGGGGAAACAGAGTATTTCCTCTTTTACTTAAATTTCCCTGGCTTTGGTAACTTTGCAAAATTGAACAAGAGCTTTGTAACTGTATTGTTTGATGCTATTTCCATAAAATTTGTGGTTTTCCGACTTTGTTGAGGAATGCAAGTCAGGAAATCTGAGTGCATTGTCACCTGACAAGAACCTGTGTTTGGCTTCTGCAGAAGTCCTGCAGTATTGCTGCCTTTAAGATCCTTGTTATTAAACTGGAGCGGGAAGAGAAGGAATAGGAAAGTAACACAAAGGGTAACTGCAACCTGAAGGTTTTCCTGGAGAAGTGCAGCAAGGTGTGGTTCGGGCTGCCAGAAGGTGAAATCAGAAGAATGTCTGTTTTCAGCATGTTGGGCATGTCTTAATTTTGGCGTCATCAGCCTGCTGGAAAATACGCTGACAGGCTGTGAGCTACTGCTGACAGGGCCGAAGGGCACTGGGGTCACAGTGTGATTAGGGAGCTCAGCAAGGGCACCTGTGATAACTAGCCACGTTACTAGTTTAGTGCATTAATTTGTGTGAAGCATTAATGTTGGTATTATTTATGATTTTTTAAAAATTTTTTTAAGTCTGGCTTTCTGCTAGAATGCTGTTTTTAGTATTGTATGTTAGGATTGCTCTTTCTGTTACTGTATTTTAGGGTCACATTATGTTGTGCAACCATCCAGATGGGTGGAACTACAGGCAGAATCATTCGGCTTTTAATGCATAAAGGAAAGTCTACCAGAAAAACTGCTGAATTCATGGTGTGTTCCTCAATGATTATATATTGAGGAAAAGAGGGAAGGAATATATTAAAACTCAGTATAGTCTTTGTGCTTTTAATTTTTTGTGAAGGAGATGGTTTCTGTTCTGATGATATTTCAGATGTTCTTGTAGTTATTTTGCGGACTTCTTTTCAAGCTGCCCTAATAACAAGCTCCTTTACATTTTCCTTGGTTTATAGATGCTCCAGGCAATAGGCAGTGTCTCAACAATGCCTGTGCCTCCATGGCTGTGCTGTGGAAAAAGCTGTGCGTTATGATTCCTTTTCAAAAGTCCATGCTTTTGATTGTGTAATGAGGTCGAGGTGTTCTGTATAGATATATTTATAGCGTTATATCCATGACGTGGTATGCCCTAAAGAGAGAAGCAGGTAGTTCACCGTTTATTCGCTCTGTACGTGTATCCAGCAAGCGATTACAATCACCGCGTTATTAAAGCAGTCTCAATGGATCATTCAAGCGTTTGATTTGTGCAGAAGACCAAGACCGGAACTCTGGTAGCTATCCTTCCCTAGACACCCTCCTCAGGTCTCTCTTCTGGCAGACAGCAGTGCTCTGGGTTTCTGCCCTTGGCTTAGAGCTGTGATATTTCTGGCCAATTTATTCCACCTTTACTTACGGTGTTGTTTAAAAGCTGGCTCAACTATTTTGCCACCATTGTTAGTTTGCTTAACTAATCCTTTAATCCTATTCATGGTTTCTGCTAGAGGCTGAGGTCCTGATAATCCCTTTGGGCAAATTTGCTTTCCTTTTATTGTCTCTGCTGGTGTTCAGTCCTTCCTGAGTGGTTGCTAGCCGTAAAAATATGGTGAATTCTTAGCTAATTACGGAGGCAGTAATTGAAGGACTTTTCATTTGAAATTTTACTTTTTCTGTCAGGAAATGTGAACTCAACAAGTTGTTCTGTATGGCTTTGTTATGACTGGTCCCATGAACCACATGCTTACATCACCAAATAAAGGAGGGGCATCTGTAGTTTTAATGAGGACTTGGAAATCTTTTCACAGACAGAAAGCAAAATATCAGAACTAGAGTATTTTAGAGGAGGCCACGCTTACATAAGATATTACTACTTTGCTGGTGGTAGCTTCAATTTAAGTAAAAGTCCCCAGCTTCTTAGGAAACATAGTGTCTTGTCAGCTTCTCTATAATCTAAATTTTTATAGTATCTGGCTTTAAAAATAACAATATAAGCAAAGTTATCTGTGGTTTGATTGTTTTTAACTGTATCACCATCACTGATGGGGAAGGACAGGAATGAAGAATTGTATGTACTAACTTCTTACACCATGTCTGTCACTGATGGAGTATCTGTGGCCTTGGGGGCTGTGACATTCTTTTGGCAAACATGTACTGAAATGATCTTCTGGAGAAGCAAAGATTTTCAAAATCTGTGGCTCTCGATTAGAAATACTTTCATTCAACAAGACATTGTCTCTTTTTGAGACTTCCATTATCCAAAAGGATTCTTGGGGAGGGATGAAATGTTAAAAGTAGTAGTTTAACTAGTTCAAGTAAGTTTAAGTAGCTTAAATAGTTTAAATTTGCTGCCTGCAAATATCCTACCAAAGAATAGAAATTTCATCCAGGAGAATGTGAAACATTTTCCGTGTCAAACAGTGACTTTGAATTAAGAAATTAGAAGCTCAGCCTCCCCGTCAGACAAGCTAGGAGGCCATCATCCTTTTGTGCCAAGACGGAGCAAGTGGCTCTCCTGATAGACAGCTGCCTGCCACCAGATCATGTGCTGTTGGTCTCTCTAAACACATTCTTTTTTCCACAGAATGCATTGTAAAAACACAAACTCTGCTCTTCTTCGTTTTTTAGCATGCAGGCTGTTGGCAGCATTATATTTATTGCAATTTTGTTGTCTTGGCAAAGAACTCAGACGTGTTTGCATGCCTCGGTGGACCAGTGATAGAGTAATGATATGTAGCAACAGTAAATGTTTTTTCTGTGCTGCAGTCATGTTTCATAGGTACAGTGCTGGAAAATGAGATCGATGTTCGAATCCACTGTGGTAGTTCAGAGCTGACACACCGTTCTTAAGGCAGGCAGCTCGTACCTATAATTGAGGCAGCCCAGGGATGGCCTGGCAGTTTTTGCATGACCGTTCTCCCAATGGACTTTTTCCGTTGCCTGGAAAAATATCTTGAGCCATAACAAGTGATTGCAAAGGATTTCACTGCCAGGGGCTACGCTTGGATGTGCTGAGTGCCTGGTGTGCTCCCCACTCCTCTCACTCCAAGCTGTTGACAGCTTGTCTTTAGGTGATCTGATAAAACGGTGTTGCAGTTGTGCTGCAGAAGTCTCTTGAGCTTTTGAACAACTGGGATCTGTCTGTGCTGCATTCAGCACAGAATCCTGCAGCCCTTCAACTGACTGCACTCCGAAATCAGTGTGAGTTTTCTGGATAGCACTACGGGAGCACAAGGGAAAAAAGAAACCAAAACAAACCCAGAAAATCTATCTTGTCAAAAGTTACACGTGTGCAGAAACACTTTCTACGTGTGCTTGGTACAATGCATTCCCTGCCTCTAAAACTTCCCTTACTAGAAAAAAGAGCTGGTTAATGGAGACAGAAATGTATTTTTTTAAAACTAAACATTAATGCCAATGAAAAACAGCATTATTTTATTAAGAATAAAACTGTCAGTTTTTCTAGACGTTTTTGTGTCATTCTGTGGCATCAGAAAAATTGAAGACAAGATAGTAAACATGTAAAGCTGGCAAGTTATGAAGACCAAATAATGAAAGATACTTTTCAAAAGCCAAGAAGAATTATAGTCTCAAAGTTATCTAAAAAGCTTCATTTTTAACCTACCTTTTTCCAATAAAGCTCCCTCCTAATTTTCTTAGAGCTGTTTTCTCTTTTAAAGAGATCTAGAAACCTGGCACCTCTTACTACAGCTGTGTGAAAAGGAGATTACAAAACCTCTTCCTTAGAACGTGAAAATCTTGAATGATACATTATATTCAATGAAATTTTTTCTCATTTCACATTATGGTTTATGAGTTTTGTAGTTTAAAAACTTAGGACAATTTGACCCCAAAAAAAAAAGTAAGTAAGTAGCAGTCAGTGAAAATGGAGCCATCAAGGTACATTGCCCCTGGCAGGTAAGAGTGTGAAATAGTGATACATTGCAACTATAAATGTATTCATGCTGTGGATGCAAGGTCTGCATTGAACGTCCAAAAGCAGCGGTTCTCTCTGTACCTAGGTCTCCTTCATCTGGTGAAGACCCTTGGGCACCAAGCAAGCAGTCTGACCAAGGAACTGGGGCTGAATTTTCTACGCATGGATAAAGGCTTCATCTTTTCCGTTCCTGCCTTGTAGGTCAAAGCACATAGATCAATTGAGCACATACCCGTGCAAAGTCTTTTGAGTTGCTGAGTGTTGTATTGGAAAACTATCCAGGAACGTAACACAATGTTATTTCCCATTTTGAGGCATTTTTAAGGGGAAAAGAAATAGTTTAAAATATAGGTGTATATTTTATAGTACAGTCAGCCCTTCTGACAAATTATTAGGTAGCCATCACTCAAACATTAGTTTCCTTTATAATAAACAGAGGAAGGAATTCGTGTTCTCTTATGAGTTCACTCAGACTGAATGTTTTGTGAGAAAGTGTGCACTTCTGTCATAGAGAGGAGACCTTCTGAAAATGAGGGGTTTAATCTCTGGCATCCTCAGGTAGTGCTGGGGCTAGATCAGGTACAGTGGTATGAATTTTGTTGTTAACGATCTACCTTTGGTTAAATATAAACTTAGCAAAACTAAACATCTGATCGATTTTATCAGCAGGAGAAACGGTATCACGTTCTAGGCTAGCCCCGTTGTGTAACTGCTGCGGGTCTGGCACTGAAGGCAGTGCATGGGTGAAGGATAGGAATGTGTTTTGTTCAGGAATCAGGCATAATCCTCAATCCTGTATCACATGAAAATGTTGCATGGTGTGTGACATCTTCACTGGAATCCTGCTGACAATGTGGGAAAATATCCCACAGTGTTACCCAGCGATGACTCACTGTAGCGTGGTCGGTTTGGGTTATATTCTTCCAGGTTTATATTTCAAGTCATGGAGACAATTGGAAAACTAGAGCCGCAGAATACGGAACGTCCTCCGTAAGGAGAGGATGCAGGTCTAAACACTGTCTACAGAGACACCTAGATACCTTGGAGGAAGAGAGAGCAACTGCTTAATTATAGACACAATAACAAACACATCTGCAGGGAAACTCAGAATTCAGTGCAGAGAAATGTCACTACCATCTACATATGTTAATTGCTAGGTAATATTGTAAACTTATGCAAATAACTAAACACAATATAAACATGGTGTACCCTTTAAAGAGGGGTTAAAGACTTATGACACCTCACAGAAAATTCTGACAAACGCTTTTTAGAAGTGATTGTGCCTTTATGCTATATTTTTTTAATCATTTTTATTATCAGGAGAATTTCAAAGGAACTGCAGTCTTTGCTCTCTAATTCTCAGAAGCCTGAATATAAATTTCTGCATGGCCAATCCAAAATGCATGAGAGCCGTGATTATTCAGGTAAGCTATTACCTACGTTGATTTCAAAAACTTCTAGAGATAAAGTATTTGATTTTCTGTATGTTGGGGTTTTTTCCTTTTCAGTTTTCCCCTCTGGTACACTACTCTTCTCTGAAGAATTCATGTATAATCCATAGTATACAGCTATACTTATGCTGTATCCCAAGCACAAACATGACGTCTTCTAATAGACACAGGGCTACTGGCATTAGGCAAGATTTCCACCAGTTTAAGCTTCTGGATGCCTCTCAAAGCTCATTTGAACAACATATGGAAATCATCCTACAACTAGCTATATTTTCTGGATATGAATTTCTAAAGAAAATGAGGAGTTCTGTTTGAAACTTGAGGGGGAGGGGAGATAAGGAGAAACAGAATATAATAAAACCTCATGATCTGGCTTCTGTGCTTCCCTGTTCCAATTCAGCAACTATTTTTTTATGTGCAGCAAATTGTTTTATTGGATATTTCTCGTTCTTTAATGATTTCACTCATGCCTTCTCCAAAATCCATTAACATGGTTCTTGACTGAAGGCAGTCCAGGCATGTTAATCACCATTATTCTTCAGGAATGTCAGACTACTCAAGTTTTCTGTATGTTAATTTCATGTCTAAGAATCGATATGTTCCGTATTTACATACAGGATGAGGTATCTTGCTGAAAATTATGGTGGATTCTTAGCTTAATGTGTTATAGAAAATTTAATAAAGATTAAAGAAATCTCTTTAATGTTGACAAAGACTCACCCAATACTCGCTTATAAACTGAAATTAAAGTTATAGCGTCATCTGCATCTCTCTTATCTAGATGATAGTACAATTCAAAGGAATACCCACTTCTTCCCATACTATGTTTCTTCTTTAACACATGCTTATTAAAGAGAGACTTCACATTTTTTGATGTGATTCCATCAGAAGAAAAGATAGAGTATGATTGATGCCAGTGGGGTTTGACAAATTGTAACTCTACAGAAATTATACAAAAATTTCCTTCCATATTTCCTCTCAACTGTTCTGCCACTTTGATGAAATGGTAATCTCTCTAATCCATTTCTCTAGCTAGAAAAGTGTTTCAGAAACATACCCTTCCCTGCAGTTATTACCATGATGGAACATTTATTATCTAGCAAATGAGCCACCACATCCTCTGATAATTGTCCTAAAAATTCTCAGGAAAACTGCCCTCTATTGTGCATGTCAATGCTCAATTAAAATATTGAAAAAGACTTGTATATTCTGCCCGAGACAGAACACGTGCTGTTTCACTGAGCTCTGTCCAGTGCAGAAATACGTTAGATCCCGCATGGACAAACTTGCAGCTCGTGCTGCGGGGTGGTTTGACACACCACTTACACCCTGAACACTGAGGCCATGGCTTGTGGAGTCGTGAATTACTGGTTTGGTGTATGCGAGCCCCGGTCAATTTTGCCTTTAAACATACATCTGTAACGCAACTAAATGATTGTGGCTTCTGGGCCTGCGTGTTCCTGGGCTGCTGTAGAAGTGTAACTAAACAGAGCTTAAAAATGTACTACAAAAATCACCAGTAGGCTTTGTGCAAAGCCAGTCCCTGTTTGACTATTTGCTTTATTTTTACAAAAGGTAGATGACAAGAACTAAAACCACGCGGAAACTCTAAACCCACCACACCGCTTTAATAACCTTTTTTGTTCAGTCTCTTATTTTTGTTTAGTGAGCTTAAAAGGATGCAGGTGAAGCTCAAGGTACTCATCAGAGAATAGAGAGAGAAGTTAATTTTAATGTTGGGGGGGTTCTGTGTTTGAAGGCAGTGTTTTTCATAAAATTGCCTAAGAGTGAGATGAGAAAGTATTTCCTGAGTGACATGGGTTGTTTGCCTGTCTTCAGTCTCGTTTTATTTCATGTGTATGCAGGTACACGTACGTGTGTACCTGCTATATGCAAATGTATTCAAGTGTAGAGCAGGCGCTGTTAACTTTGACCAATTTCTTTATTGCTTTCCTTAGAATATTATTTCCTCATATCCAGATTATTTCTGCCCTCCACAAGTTAGCTTCAGAAATGTCCAGCTTTTGTGGCACTGTGTGACTAAAATGACCTCACCAGATTTCTGCTCTGTCGAAGAGAAGTTACCTTGGAAATACGGTTTTTGAATACTGATGATTCTTAAAAGTGATTGTTGCAGATTTCCTTCCTTCTGATGGCTGATCTTCAAAAACACATTTCAATTATAAGGACCAATACGAAGCCATGATTGCATAATGAGAAAATTTAAGTTATTTGTCTATTTTAACATTTTGCTGCTGCTTTTTCTTTCCTTAAGCGCAAAACAAATTATCAAATTTTTTCCTTTTTTCTTCAGTTAAGGCAATGTTAAATAACATGGCGTTATTTATATTTTGTGCCCTTACAAATTAAAGTTGAAACACTGTTCTTACTGCCTCTTCAACCAGCGTATTAGGAACCATCTTGCATTTCACTCTTGTGAAAATGAAATGTTTTTTACGTAATTTTACAGAATATACTGTGCATGGAAGCAAGACCTGTTCCTGAAGAAATGTTTTATTCAACAAACTTGCCCAATTCAAGCGTTTCCAGGTAAAGCATCTGCGTTAGTGATTCCCAAATTCAGCTTTCTCCCCCCTCCCCCCCCAGATGTTACCTGCTTGTTTATACACCGTAGACTAAGCGACCTAAGGAAAGTCTGCTGAGTCAAAAGTGTTTTATCCCAGTGTCATTCATGAGAAGGGAAAAAAACCTAAAATAGTAGTCAGGTTAGAATCAGGCTTACCCAATAATGCAAAAAAAAAAAAAAAAGGATTTTATGTGAATATTTATTTTTTTATGTAGCAGAATAAAAACCCCAATGATCTCGAATCCAAATCGTTGCCATAGTAACTCATGTTATGGTATATTCTTTAGGGACATATTGCAACATAGAGAGTGTTCATAATGCCTTGCTTTTTTCAGAACGTATGTTTCTGGTTGTTCACGTAACATTTCCATGGCTGAGTGAAAATGCCAGGTCTTTTCATTTGCAGCAAGCTAACATTTTACTATCAAAGTGCAGAACGATGTCTTTTTTTAGATCACTGGAAAGAATCGTCGTTTATTTTTATTGTGTTCACATAATTAGTGTAATGCTGTAGAGTAGTGCTACTAATTTCTTCTTTTCTTACTCTGCCATCTTTCAGGGAGTGAGGGGCAGGGGGGCTGCAGCCACAAGTAGGAGATTGCAGACCTGCTGATAGAAGGAAATGGCTCTCCATAAAAAAAAAAAAAAACCAAAAAACAAACAAAAGCCAAACAATTGAAACCACGGAAAAGAAAGCAAACAAAAATATCAGATGGCTGGTTCTGCCATAGCTTTTTTTAATGGTGTTACTTATGCTGTGAGCATGTAAATTAGTCTGCAAAAGGCACACTAATTTGTTAGTCTGTGTTTATGAATTTTCAAACTCATTTAAATCCTCAAGGATTATCTTCAGACGTGTATTTACTAAAATAAGTATGCTCTTGGTAAAAGTAATTTTCTGTGCTTTCTGCTTACATTTTGAGGCACAAAGAGCAGCTGGCTACTCTACTGCTAAGGAATGTTAATGCAGCTTGGTCACCTGGCTTTGAAAATCCCAACCAGGGGCCAAACTAGGCTCCTTGTCCCTCTCGGCTCTCTTCCTACAAACGCTGAGATAGATGGTCAGGTAACTGTAGGCGGAAGAATGCCATTGAATCGAAGGAACAGTGCGGGAATCTGCAAATCTAGGTCGTTCTGAAATGCTTTGTCTTTGAAGCTGATCTCATATGTACACCATATTGAATATTTGGATATAAATATTTAATCATTTTAGTTGATTAAGTTTACTTAACACCGAGTATTTTTTCACGTTATCTAATTTCCATGTTATACAGAGCAAGTTTTTGAGGCATTTTCCGCCAGGAAGTGCTACGTGCTCACAGATATGAGCCTTTTGTGTCATTTGCAGATGAAGTCTATGATACCTAAATGCCATAAAACATGCATATGTGCAGTTCCTGGTGCAAATTTACATCTGTAATTATCTATATGTGCAAACTATCATTATTATGAGGCCTTGTTGGAGACTGGCTGAAGAACATGACCCGCTTCACCCATCTTCTCCATGGAAACTATGTTCTGTCTCATAATTTTTCTGTTTGAAAGGTTATTAAAGGTTTTTGAAAGAAAAATCAGGTTAAAATCTACTACTGATGAAATACTGCATATATAAAGAGCATTTGTCAGCTCCCTTCAGTGCTGCATTTTATTTCAGCTGTGAATGAACTTGTATGAAAATATATTAATATTTTATTGAAAACAGCTCTGTGCAATTTACTACCTTGACCATGCAATTAGCCCACTAACAGGCAAAACCGGGTGTTTTCCCATATAGGTTTTATTTCCACCAGCACTTACCTGGATCCTGGTACATTCTATTGATAAATATTCTTGTAATTCAGTTTTATCTTGGAAAAGAAATTAGTGATAATTACTAGCCTGCACACTAAGGAACGGGAGGAAAAACTCTGAACAAAAAGCCTCCAAGCACAGTGGTTGTGGTTGTACACATCTGAGATTTTCCCATTGCACACATTTTTTGTAGGGAGATACAGGAAATATTTTGCTATATTTTGCCCATCTACTGTGTGATCATTGATCCAACTTCTCTGCCAGGAGCTCTCATAATTGCTGAGAGGGAGAGGAAGAAAAATCTTCATGTGTAACCCAGAACTTTTTTGTTAAACTGTCACTATATAATACTTCAGTAGTAAACAATTAGAGTGAGGAAAGTCGTCTCTCCATGGCTACAGGTTTTCTTCAATTGAAAATGCTGATGCTTAAATAAATCTGATTTGGGTGCTGTGTATGCAGTTGGAACATGTGATCTGAGAGCTCACACACATGTCACAGATTTTTAGTTCAGATGTGTTGAAGCATACTCTACTAGGATCCTTGAAGTGAAAATTTTGCCTTACTGCTCTTTGCATCATTACTTTTTTTTTTTGCTTTCTTTTCCTCCCCCAATTCTAATTATTGAAGTAGAGTGTCTCTGTAGTCTGCTAATAGAGTTCATGGTTTATTTTGAGGTCGGGGGTACCTGCATTTATTTGGAATGGGTAGCTGGCAGTCAAGACTCTTGAGTCTCAAAAGCCATTTTAGAGCTTGGCTGTTGGCAGCGGGTACATTTTTCTCGTGCACTGATGGACATTACTTATTTTTAACACAACTGTCTTCTAACTTATAAGAGGAAAAAGAAAAATGATGAGGGTAACATTGTTTGCTTTGAAATTTTGTATTAATAGAATATTAAAGGTAGGGGAAAGAAAAGTGAAAGGGAGGATTAAAAGATGAAAAAAGAACAAGATAAAATAATTGATTGAGTTGAAAGGAAATCTACCCACACTCTGCCTTATGATAACAGTGATTAACACACTCCAAAAAACGAAAGAGAACATTAAACACTAGGTTTACGATACAACAAATGGAAATAAAGTCATAAAGAATGAGAAATTAAAGCAATATTTTCTCCTGTGCATAGGTATCAGTTTGCAGTTGCTTTCTAACACCTGACATGTTTGCTTCTCCTTTCCCAACAAATCCATCTACCCAGACCTGTTTTTAAGCCATCCTTAGGGACATGTTTTGGTGTTTGGGTTTGGGTTTCAGGTTTTTTGGTTGTTCTTTTCTTTTTTTCTTTTTTCTTTTTTTTTTTTTTTTGCATAATAATTCTGTTTCTTGTAGTGACCAGTGTTTCAGTCTTCATACAAAATTGCTGAGCTTCACTGACAGGGATTTTCCCGAAGTGATGTTGTCTCCCTCACCACCAGAGGAGTTCTGGTCTGTTTCAATATGTAATTGGAGGAGCCTTTGCAGAGGTAGAGATCTTCCTGATGACTCTTTGAAACTGCGGTTTTGTCATGTTAAAAGCACTCTTATGCGAAAAAAGCTACAGAACTTGTTCAAGAAAGCACATTCATTCTCAAATGAACCTTTGTAGAATTGCTCAGCAGCTGGTGTACAATCTGAAGGTTTTTTCTTTTATTAGAAACACCATATTGTTGGCATTCCCATTACTGCCAGAAAAGGTTATGCCCATATGAAGCAGAGAGGGGAGGTAAGAAAATAGCAAGTTTCTCAGCTTCTCATTTCTATGAAATAATGTGACTTGAAGAAAACCAAAATTAATGTTCATTATATTACTTGAAATATTTTCTGTATTTTGGTACAACTATTTCCAAAATAGACTGGAATATTTTTGGACTTGCAAAAGTTTGTGTTTTGGGTTTTTTTTAATCTTAAAAATGGGATTTGTTCCTTGAAATCGACTAGTTCAATCCTGGCCATTCATATGTTCAGGAGGTTGGGGAGGGAAACAACAAACAAAGTAAAACCTCGAGCCTTGAAGGCTCGGTCTTGAGGTTCCATTTTATTTGGTTCACGTTCCATTTTGGTTTTTTGTGTAGTTTTGCCTTTGTGGGGTCATCCTGACCAATTTAGTAGGTAAAAACCAGTGTAGCTTCACTGACCTCAACTTTGCCACCTACAAGTTTGTTACCAAAGTTCACATTTCAAAGGGAAAGCATGCTGGTAAAACTATGCCTTCGAAATTCCAAAGCAGATACGCATTTAGTTTTTTCATTTCTTCTGTTTTCCCAGCTTCTTTTATTTGCTGCACAACTGATTAAGATAAAGACCCACTCTTTGACTCTAATTAAGTTAATTACATGATCTTAAGTTATCCATACTGATCTGATTTTTGTGTTATATGTCAAGCTATGCCATTATAAAATCATGGAGAGTATTTGTAGGATGCTGCTTCCTATGTCATGCAGAACGGCTCATTTTATGATCTTGATGCTAAATGAGCAAACTGCAATATAGATAAAACCACGTTTATCTCACACAGACTCATTTCCTGCGAGTTAATCAACCTCATTACCCTTGCCACACATTTTCCTTATGTCAGTTGAACTATCTCTAACTGCCACAAACACAAAGATTAGCATCAGTACTATTATTCTGAGGGCTAAATTGTATTTACAGAGGAAGCTCCTTTACTGTCCCTCTGATGTGTGAAGACATCGAGCCTTTCAGCATGGGAGCATGAAGATGCTGCACTACAAGGACTCAGTGAGAGAGACAAGAGTGAGGATGGAGCCATGAGCCTGCCAGGCTGTGTTCCAGGAAGGCTGTGATCAGTAGCTGATAGAAAGTATAGTGAAGGGCATCCTTTCCTCAGGGTTGTCAGGCTCTTTCTGTGCCTCTAATCAGGTAGGATTACTTGTACTCCTGCCTAGTGTCATGCAGTCTCAGGTTCCATAATTGAACCCTTAAGGTTCAATTTTATCTGCACATAATGTGAAGACAAGTTATTTGAAATGCAACCACTATCTTAATTTTGCTGCAGACCTGCTTTCTGTAGCTGCAGCGATCTTCCACTCTGTCAATTACTCGGTGGTTAGACTTGGGCCCAGTCCCATCAAATACAAATGTTTTTGTTTAGTCACTTAGAGCCAGTTTAGTTGCCTAGAGAAGTGACTATTAACATTAATCACTGAACTAATCAGCTTCTTTTCAGAGTGCCCGAATATGAATGGCAGATAGAGTCTTCCTTCCTGAAGGCAGGCAAGTTAGAATATTTTGGCTAAGCATATAAAATCCCAAAGTCACCTTATTGTCACTGGTGGTTGTCCTGAATGATGCCGAGTTAAGAGGGACAGGAGATGAACTTCTGTGACCTTTTAAAACAGGCAATTACAGTTGCCAGAAAACTAGCACACCTGAAATTTTTGTAGAATTGCGTAACTGCACCTGTATGAATGGATTAACAGTGATACGACCGTTCCCCTGCATGGACATTTAGCACAGATGAAACTTATTATAGATCTTCTAAAATGTTTTTGGAAAGCTGTGTGTTAATCTGGCTATTTTTTCATGATCTACATTTAGTAGATAAAATAAGTGTCAGGTTAAATAAAGTAATGAAATATTTTAAGCTGTTGGTGACAGCATCAACTACGTATTAGGAACCAACCCAGGGAAGGACTGATTTCTGTCTCATGTACTTTAATGTGAATCTGAAATAAGGCATTTAAAGGTAAGGGATATGTTAATAGTGTTAAGTCAGTGTAGAACTGTCACAAAAAGCAGATGAAGATGTAACATTGAGTCACTGGTTCAGAGCAAAATACAAACCTTGTTAAATGCAAAAATTCGCATGGCTGTTGCATGGCACCTGCTTCCAGATGGAAGTAATTCCTCTGATTCTGTTCCACCTTGGAGACATCCTTGTATATTCCTTGTATATTGAATATTCATGTCAGGGGAATTTTGAGTGCTAGAAATTCAAAAGGGTTAGCAGTTCTTAGGAGTTATCTCAGGAGCTCCGAAAGGCTGTCTAAACTTACCACGGCGTTCCTAGTACGCAGAAGTATTTAGTTAACCAGCTATATACATGGTGATTTGATACAACTGCGCTCTGTTGTTGACTGCGTGACGTGGCATTGAAAAGTGTTAAACCTCTCAGGTTGTGGTAGATGGATACAGGCAGTCGCAAAACTGGCAAATGCATCTCGGTATAGTAAGATACGAATTAATGTATTTTTAGGGTGAGAAAGGACAAGTTCTTGCGTATCCAACGGTAAAAGGGGTGCCTTTTTATTTTATCCTGGCTAGCTGGAAATGGATACAGATCTCTAGCTGGTCGAGTGACAGAAGCAAAACCTCTGTTGCAAGGCATGAACTTCCTGCAGGTTCCTCCTGCTGCAGAGGCCTCCCCTGCATCGCCCCTGCGCGTGCGGCTGGCTATAGGTCATCTTCATCTGTGGGATGTGGGGAGACCGTGACTGTGTACTGTCTCCTGTCGGTACCACGGCAGGGCTGCTAGTGGAATCCGCTTTCTCCTCCTCTAAAAGGCTGCTGTAGCTCTTAATACAGCATCTACCTGCAGTTGCTCAGATGAGGGCTATATATCCATGCTTCTGTGCGACACTTCCATAACCTGATGCACAGCGTGCTGGTTCCTGTAATCGGTTAATATGGAAAGTCAGGACCTGGTCTGGCTTGACTGCTAAAAACTCTTTGTGATCGTGTTGCATAGCTCACATTTTTGTTTCCTGTTTAAGTGCATCATGATTACGATTCTAATTAGTTTATTTTAATCACGATCAATACACCAAGGAGAAGCATCAGACAAGCAATATGATTTATTACGTATTCCAAGAGCATTTGTCTAAGATTTGGCATTTCTGCAATCTATCTCCAGAATGCCCCTGCCTGCTTGACAGCAGCCTGTCAGCGCTGCTATGATTGCTGTGTGCAGTGACTTTAACTGCCAGCTTTTCCCGCAGACTTGGAGAGTGATCGGTCTGCGCCACAATTACAGCAATGTGGAATAGCTTAACGCTTGCCTGTGGCCCTGTCAATTATGAAAGGGTGTAGTATCGATACGTACTGCACTCTGGTGCTGTACCATTTAAGTATTAATACAGAAGACACAAAGTAAACAGTGGTGACTGTCTGTATGTATGCCCTACTCTCTTCTGAAGCTTTTTTTTTTAAATAAACATTGTTTTACAAATAGCTCTGGAGGAAAATCAAGACCTGTCTTTATACCATTAAGTATTCTGGAAGGTACCTTAACTACTGATGGAGTGGTAAAGAAATCCATTAATGCTAACGATTTTCATAAACTGTCTTTCAAATCTGAGAAGGCAAAGGTCAGGTGAGGTTGTGCTTTATTATTATTAATGAATATAGGAACAAGAGAAGATATTAAGGTTTCATTCAAAATATATAATATTTTACAGCTGCGTTTCAAGGCATCTTCTTTTTCTGAACCTCTAGTACAGGTGACTTGACCCCAGTTTTACTGATTAAATTTTTATTCTTCCCCAATGAATAATTTAAGTTATGAGCAGTAGTCTGGCATGATTAGCAGGAGCCTATGGGAGAATTTAAAGTAATACACTGCAGGATCCTCCTACTGCATTGGATTCCTTCTGCATCATGCCGGTCTGATTATGTTGAATACCTTATATGCAACTTCATAACGTGTTTAGCAATTCTCTTCCTTGAGAGACCCAAGAAAATACCAAAATCTCGACTCTTGTCTGATGCAGGAGGGGAGTTCGCAGTTGGTTTTTGTTCCTTGCTTGTCAAGTCGGTCCTCAGCCTTGCTGGAGTTTCTTATTTGTGCCCAGAGTTTAGTTGCTCTAAGATGGGTGTTTCAGCTGTGCCACAGTAAAGTATCACCATGACCTTTATACTTCCCTGGATGCGGTGTATGTCAGTCCTGTTGGGGGGGGAAAAGGACAAGGCCCCCGGTTCACACAAGATGCTATAGCAGTAAGGATTTGGTTGTATTGCAGGGAATTTTTATACAGGTGACTTACATAAACTCGGATTGTAACCTGGGTAGCACAAAAAGCCAATATTCTGACTTAAAATATGTCCCCTGAGATTCTGTGCTTGTGAAGAGTTAATTTTACGTTGCGTGCAATGGTCATTGTACTCTTACTAATATCTTTCATCTTCAGATGCTCTTTTGGTTCACGCTGACACACTACAGCGTTATTTTGCGAGTCCTGAAAACAATTGTAGCTCACTAGTGACTACGTGACTGTATTCCACATAAGAGACAGAAATATATGTGCTGGTGGCACAAACTGGAAAAAAAAAAATCTCAAATTGTAGATGATATTTAGAGGTGTGAGTGGAAATATATAAAAAGAACACAAACCAAAAATCAAAAATAAAAATTCCCTACCACAAAACCATAAACTGCACTAAAACTGGGGAAAAGGGCCAAACCCAATCATAGCAGCTCCCCAGAAAACAGGTATTTTTAACTACAGAGCTGCGTTAGCTACCCTGATGCTAATAATCCCAGTGTGGAGGCTGTGCGAAGGAAATCACTTTCTGGCAGCGGCAGTTGTTGCATCTGTTGTGTACCGCTCCCCAGGAGTTCCCACAGCCTCAGTTTAAATGCTGTTTTCGAAACACCTCCTGGTGGTCCTGAACACAGCTGAGATGTACTCGCAGCCTCCTTCATTCTCCGCTTTTCTAATCTGCCTTCGCCTTCCCCCTCTCAGCATGGCGGGTATGATCCGCTTTGCTCTCTGCGAGTTGGGGAGATTCATACGCAAATGCTCCAATCCTCGTGAAGAGAGAGAGCAGAAAACGTTGCTGCCATTGGTTGTATCAAAAGGGAGGATGTTGCTGGGGGTCACGGCGTACGTGCTCAGGCACTCGGATCATAGCACAAGGAGAGCAAAGAGCGTGGTCTGCTGTCTCAGGCGTGCTCCGTCTCCCAGCCGCGAGGAGGATAAGTAATGCCTTGGGACCAAAGCGCTGTTTGTAGAGGGAGCTCTCCCATACCTTCTTCCTCTTCTTTCTTTCAAACGATGATGACATTTGGGTTGGCTATTCACATATATATTACAGTTTCTGCCCTGTTAGAAATCTGTATTTCTTAAATACTTTGTAGCGTACTTCATGTAGAAAAACTTTTGGAATCTTTTAATAAAATTGTTTCTAATGAAATAGAACTATATATTCAATAGAAGTATATATTTAATGAAAATACAGTACACTTTTCCTGCAGGCTGTGTAATGCACTGGCGTATTTCAAGCATTAGAACTTGGCAGTTTCCAGATGGATTCAGTTTAACTCAGTCTTAAGCAGCATCTTGCTATATATTTTTAGGCATTTTTATATCTTGTTTTGGGGTAATATCTGCTGTAGCAGATTACACTCTCTGTTTAAAAGGAGAGTTATTAAGGTATTCCCAATCTTAAAATTTCAGAATTGATCTGACGATGGGATCAGACAATATGCGTCAATAAATCTGTCCTGCGAAGATGAAATGTTATTAATGAAAAGAAAATGTATCACATGAAAGTTAAGATAGGATAATCCTACCTCTATCCACTTAAAAGGCTAGAAAAAGAAAAGGAAAGGCATGTTCATAGCTCCTAACCATTGTATCGCCTGTAGGATCACCAGCACCCTGTTCACAAGGTTATCACTGTAGAACAGACTGCAGAGAATAACAGGCATCTCTTTTTCATCAACATGTCGGTCTGCTATGAAAATAAATGTGATGTCAGATGCTTTTATTGTTATTCATCAGAGAATTAAATACTCGTGCCGGGTATTCCAGTGTGTGTGTATGGAGGAAGGGGATTTTACCTTGGGTCATAGTCACAGCTGATGCTGACGTTAAGAGCACAGGATTGACCAAGTCTGGAGTCGCAGCTTTCTGGAAGCAGTCTTTCGGCCACACGGTGCTTGTGATGCTTCACGAAATGTTTAGCATTGCCTACGAGCTCAGTCTTTTTACAAGTTACCATTTCCAGTCCCAGCCCTTATCTTAAACCTTTTTTGATGGTTCAGGTTTGGTGGTCTAAAACTTTCTGACAACCATTATTCTTTAGTAATTTTTATACGGGAAGAATGTGTCTCTCCTAAATTTCAGAGCAGGCCAATCCCACCACTCAGCTGTGATGGGTAGGTTTTACATGTCTACAAAGTTGTAAAAAGACACATTTTAATGTTTCTTCCTAAACCTTGGCAGACCCACTGGATAATTTATTAATCACCTAGGGAAATTTGAAGCCTGGAGGCTGTGAATTGATGTTAATTTTTTCCAATGATCTGCAGTCACTGTGAAAATACTTAAAGAATAGAAAATGAAATACCATGGAAAGATAAAAATGTGGTTTATAGATTGAATTTGCACTTGTGGTATTGGTTGTTATGTATATATAGATCTTTTTAATCTTTAGTGCTGTAATGGACCATAAGTGCATTTGTACGTTGAAGCTGTAAATAATAAATTGATCTCTTTTTGCAATGATTTGGTGGTTTTATTACATCCACGTCTAGTCAGGCTGTAGAAAAGACAAAGGAACAAATTCCGTGCTGCTTGTAGTTAATGCAGTTGTAGTACATGAAACCGAGGAGCCACACAGTTCAAATGCGAGCCACTGGAAGATGTTTCCTAGGAACAACGTGGAACTGCATTTAAAACTGTAACTTCAGCTGTAGTTAACGTTACCTTTCCCCGTATATTTTAGAATGTGGATGCCAAGGAAAAAGTCCTTGGATTATATAAATTGAAGAGAAACAAACTCAGTTAAATTGCAAGGATGAATGCTAATAACTAAGAAGTGCTTATTTTCAAACAGGTAGTAATTTCTGGTGCAATGTTTCTATATGTTTATGGTAAAGGCAGCACTCTCTGATTAAAATGCTTGAAGTTGAAAGTTTCAGCAATGCCTGTACATTCCCTACCGTGCCTGGGGACTTGTTCCACTTCTGGTGAACATCTGAATTTCTGGCTACTGTCAGCTGAGATTAATGATCATTCTGCACTATAGACAGTGCTAATTGGTGTTAATTTTTCTGCCTTGTTTCCTCATGTTAGTCACTTGCTACAAGGAGCAAGTAGACTTTTCATAAATTTCAGGGTAAAAATGACAGGTTTACAGTGTCCTGCATCTGAAATGTAATGTTGAAGTGCGGCTACGCATGTCATCAAGTGTTTTTATTATACTAATTCAATTTGAAAAGCTACAGATCAAATGCAAAGTTTGTTTTGACTGCAACATATTATATATGACTTACTGTTTTCAGTGGCCCTCAAATTATCGATAGATTAAAGGTCTGGAATTACTTTAGGGGTTCTCTCTGGTTTTGTTGAGGGGAGTTTGAGCCTACGTTCATGCCACGGTTTTTTCTTTCCCCTGTAAAATAATGGAATAAGTCCTGTATAAATACTTATTGTTTTTGTTTCATGGTTTAGCCATGAAGTAAAATTGTTTAATTTCTTGAGCAGGGAAGAGTTCTCACTTTTTAATGTTTGAAAATAAAACCACCAGAATTTTGATCTAAACCAGCATTTTAGAATTATATGTTTTGAAAGTAGACATTTAAAATTTCTTTTTCTGACAAAATTTCAGTATTTGCTGACTTAGGTGAATAACTTTAACAAATTCACAATTATGTGTTTTTAGTAAATAAACAATTTGAACAATTGTGACTATAGTGTCAGGTCACTTTGGCAGCCGCGTTCAATTTTGCCTGCAGGCTCACTCAGGATGTCCTTCTCATCATAATGGCATCAACATTTTACTTCTGAATCCATCTTACCACATTAATAATGTTCCTAACATCCTGACATTCTCCTTGAAAACTCTCCTTTAAAACTAGTGTGTTTTCCACATGCATTTGTGCGTTTGCATAACCTTTTCGTATACAAAACCAGATTTTTGTAGGGCCTCAGATTTTAGTCCACATTGAATCGTGTCAGCTTCCTAGTACTATGGGAGTTTCTCTGAGTATGTCAAGACTATGAATCTGTTAAACTGGAATATTTTAGTGATCATCAGTAATAACAGACCTGAAGCATTTTTAAAAACTCTGCGGGTAACTTTTGTTCCCAACTGTTTGCATCAAATGGAGCAATATGGTGGAAGTGTCTGCTGTCTGCTACAGCTGGGAGAACGGTTGTAGCCTAATCAGGTAGTAGCAGGAATTCATGAGGTATTGAATATAAATGCGTTGACATCATTTCCACAGCTATGTTGTATCCAGGAGGAACATAACGGCACATGGAATTTCTGATAGACGGAACTATTGTCTGCCAGAAGGTGTCGATTAGACAGAATTAAAATATTTCAAAGGAAAGTGGTAAATTGTAGAAAGTGTTAGGGTTAGACAGAATTTCACTGAAGTTTTACTTTTTAAAAAGAGTCAGAGTATCAAATTAGTCCTGATCGCTATATATCTGTGATTATTAATACTAAAACCGTGCCTCCTGATAGCCCCACAGTGGGGGAACACTCACAGCTCTCACCTGGTAATTTTAAAAAATCTCTATAGGTACGTGCAACTGTCAGGCTCTGTTAGTCTAAAACTTCTCTTTGCCCTTGTGTATCTTTGCTTTTGTTGCTGGTGATTCTTTTCATGTGGTAATTGGAAAAAACAAAACAATCAAACCCAAAGAAACCCCCCAAATAACCCCCCCAAAAAACCAAGGATGATGTGGGGGTTTTTCCATTAAAGAATGCATGATCTCTCTTGCCAAACTGAGGTACTCAATGTCCTTGAAAATCCTTGAGATTTTACATATTCTCTTCTTTCTGCTCCTATTTATGAACTTTGTATGTAATCACCGGATAGAAACCAGCTTGCCCAGATTCAGAACTGAAAATCATGAACTACTACATTAAAGTCTTACAGTTAAGGACGAGAAGCAATTATATTGTCTGTTGACCCTCACAGAAAAAAAACCCCTGTAATACATCACGTTTTGTAGTCCACAGATTTTACTGGCTGAAATGACAGTGGGCTTCATATCGCAATACATTAGGAAGAACCAGAAATTATAAACTCTTTAGAATACTGGAATTTTAATGTATTTGAAAAATGGCTTATTTAATAAAAAGTTATAACTTACTGTTTTAATTCAAGCAGTCTCAGTTTTGACTCTAATAGGTAGCTATAAAATGTATATGGATACTGTATCAGTCTTACTGGGCCCTATGTGTATCAAACTGATTGTATTAGAAGTTAACTTAGTTCAGCAACGTCCTGTAGATGAAAATAGGAGGAGAGGAAAAAAGGAATCTTGATTTATTGTTGCACTATATCTATTCGATCTCCTAAATTTCTTGTGGGGAGGGGCTGTGCGGTGCTTCTAATGTAGATTTCTAATTTCTGTCCATGATGATTTTGATCCTAAGTCTGTGCGTAGGATACATGTGAAGAATTAATGAGACGTGTTCCTGAAACCCAGCTGCGTGCTTCTGCCTGTTTGCAACGGCTCCTACAGGCCACTGGAATACTGGCATTAATTGAACGGTGCCTCAGTTGAGCACGTAAGAAACTGTACTTCTTGACGTTCTTGTTGAGTGTAACTCCTTTGGGAAAAGACTTTTTGGGAATGTTCTTGTGAGAGTTTTTTGGCTAAATCATTTCAGCAGCCTACAGGTTTCTACAAAACTGATGACACCCTTTGGGAACAGAGTTTTCAGCATTGTTTGTGTTTAGCCTTAAGAAATAAAGAGGACAAGTGTGAGAAGAGGCAGTGACTTTCCAAGCTTTCTTCTGTGAACCTTTGAGGAGGATTTGGATGCCAATCACAGAGTATCAACTTCAAGGGCAATTGTTCAAATTTGCTTTGACTATGATATCATCTGAGAGTAGCTGCTAGATAGGTGTCTGTTAGCCATTCAATCCTGCTGCCTCTACCTTCTTTTCCTGTCAATCCAATTAGGAATAGCCAGTCGTTTCATAGAAGATCAGTAAGAAAAACTACCTGTAACTCCTTAAATGAAGACACACAGTTAAAGGCCAAGCAATTGTTATGTGCTGATTTTGAAGAGGTTTAAATGTAGATAATATCTTTACAAGAAAGTAGTGACTATAGCATTGCAGAGTCAGAGATCGGCATCATCAAAACAGGAAACTGGTAGCATTTGAGACTAGCGCACCTAGAGTTCGTTATCTTTGTTCTAAATATTTTCTGTGGGGAAGGAATGATGAACTTAGTATTTTTGAGTGAGTAGCACAGAAAAATGAGGAGGCTCATGGCAGAGACAGTCTAGTATATGTTAAAATATTCATAATATGTTCAAGAAATCTCGATAACAAAATTCATTATTTTCTGTGTTGTCTGGATATCAGTGGAGTTTTCTAAATACTAGTATATTTGCTGTTGTACAGGAGTGGGTCTTGTCTTGGAGACAAAGAAAAGGCGTGGTCTTTTCGATAGGGTAAAGATTCATGTTTCTCCAAACTCAGGATGTATTTATTTTCTGCAATGCTCTCTTAATGAATGGTTTTGTTAGCTCCGGATACCCACAGGGCATTGTGCCTGAGCGATACCATGTCTAACATCACTCTCTTGTGGAGCAAGGAAGAAGGACCCACAAACATCCCTGAAGCCAGCCAGGATTGTGTCCCAGTTATTTCTGAACCATCTGTATCTGGCAAGTAATTTTGATACCTGGTAGGGTTGACAGTCCTAAAATCTAACCTGAACAAAGTTTTTCCTTTCACCATTGCAAGTTAGAAAGATACTGAATGCCATGAACCAGTTGGTTTGAATGTTTTGTTACTGTAAATTGTGCCCTCACAGTGGGTAAATCCAACGTTATTAACATTTAGAAGTTTGTGTAAACAGCATGATACTGTAGTGAAGAAAGCGGTTGGCAAACATTCTTTTTATTGTAAGAAAGAGGCACGTAAATAATTTCTATTCGTGTTAACTGAAGGATCATCTTCAGGGTTTTCCTTGAAGCAATAGCAAAAAAATGTGTCTACTGTCTGTTGTGTAAGACTCTAATATGCTTTCTTATGGTCACTTGTTTTGATTGAAGAGGAATTTCCAGAGCTGAGAGGGCATAATGAATGTTACTACTACAGAGAGGGTTTTAAGCACCAAGAAAAGAATAAAAAGTCCTTATGTGAGCCCTTAGTACGTGAGGTCTGCCTATTACTCCTGCAACAGTCGAGTGAGCATACATAAGAGCCATTTATAATGTGTATTGCTGTGTGTCTGCTGTGATTGCATGCTTTGATGATGGGTTAATTGAACAGTGTCAAGGAGGGCAGTCCCGGTCATGTCAAGAGACTGACAGGGTGATGGTAGCAGTCAGCACTTCATTACTTAGAAACAAAATCAGAAATGCTTCATCTTAAAGGCAGTAACAACTGAGCAGTTAAGAGCAAATGGTTTAATGTGTGACTGTTTATGAGGTAAGGAGGGTTTGTGCTAATAGAGCTTCGCTTAACCCTGTGGCAACGTTTAACTCTTGGACTTTCTGTGTTACCAGAGCACAGACCAGTGCTACCACCACACACCTGGGGGACCTCCCCGCTGACCTTAAAATCAACTTTTTTACTCTTCCTGCATAAATCGTTATATTTATGATAGTGTCTGTGAAAGCAAATACCCCTGTGTATTGGGTGCTGGCACTCGGGGGCTGCAGGAGCCGTCTCTGCGGGGAGAGGCT
>NW_010417000.1:2133-5622 GCF_000710305.1 Buceros rhinoceros silvestris | reverse complement strand
CTGGCTGGATTGGTCCCAAGTTCACTGTCCTGCCCAGAGATGAGCTGGCTTTCCAATCACCTATTGACACAACCTCTCTGTCCCCTCCTAAATAACACACCTCCTGCTGCTGACTGACAGCAGGCTTACAGGGCTGCTTCCCGGACTGGCTGCGGGGTCATGCCCACACTCCTACAGGCCTCTCACACCAGATGCTGATTTTGATGGGCCTCAGCTCAGGATCAAGTGCCTTGTATCAAGTATCTAAGACCACCAGAGAGACCTTGCACACCTCCACCCAGTGGGAGATCTGCTAGACAGCACAGCCTGTCAGTGTGACCCAATGCTCTCTTCAATTGTGCATGAGCAGACACTTTATTGAAGAGATGACAAGAGTTTACAAGTATAGGACTGGAGAAAAATACTTGCCACTTAATTAACAAAAAACCAAAAAGCAGATACGAGTCTGCATCTCAGAAGAGATCTACCCTGAGAAGAGCTGCACAGCCTGACAGTATGGTCAGCGCTGGCTTAAGCAGGAGGCAACTCAGAAACTGAACCTTGTGGTCAGTCCATCAGATGCATTATTTCCAGTTGCTAGAGAATGAAGAAAAAGTCCTGCCTGAGCTGGGAAATATTTTTCAAGCAACAGCCCACATGTTTCTCCTATAAGACATAGCCTGGAATAAAAAACCCCCAGAGGTTCATCGAGCTCAAGGAAGGGAGCCTTCCACCAAGAGGAGACTCTTCTGTTGCATTTATATCTCTTCTTTTCTAGTGCGGACTGAAATGCTGTCTGATGGAGAGACGGAGCCAGCAGCAAACACTGCTAGGTGAGACAGATCAGTATCAGCCAAATGCTCTGCGAGTCGAGATTAGCAACATGCTCAGAAGAATTTACTCTGCCTGGTGTGAGAGCAGGGAGAGAACACAGCTCTCCCTTCCAGTGCCACGGTGGTGATCTTGCTATCCCCAGCTGGCTGAGCCCTGTCCTCTACTATCTGTAGACGGATGCTTAACAGATGGACCAAACCATGCGCAGACACTTCACCATGCAATGTGCTCCATGTCTTCAGAGAAAGTGTCACTCTCAGACAACACAGAAGTACCGTGATGACCTTCCAGCAATGATCTTCAGGACAGCCTGCCTAGCATGCCATGACAGCATGAAACAGCATCTCTGGGTATGAAACATCCTTTCCTAGTTCCTCCCAGAGGCAACTTTAAAGGTTTATGGTAAGCTAACCTTTCTATCCATCTCTGAACATTTAGCTGCAATAGAAACAAAACTTGCCAGGCTGTTCGCCTGCAACAGTCCAGAGGAAGAAATGCAAACAAAGTAAAAAGAGTTTATGTTGGAGGAGAGAGATGGTAAAAGCTGGTCATAAGCCCCACATAGCCAATGGCTCAGCTGAGACAGTAAATAGTGAGGTGTAGAGTCCTTAGTGCATCAGCTTTCTCCTCAGTCAAAAACTCCATTCCTCAAGGAATGGAGGGGTGGCCCTTTCGTTGCTTTCCTCTGGTAAGCAGGAAAACCAAGGGAAACTGTAAGGAACTTTGCTCTGAGAAAAAGCCTGTTCTCAAGTAGGCAAGTTTTTTTGCATTTGAAACCTTGGGAAACAGGGCAGCAAATGCACTGGTTAAAATGATCCCTTCCCAGTTACTCAAGCAATACAGTACACTGCCATACCCCTAGGTCACCTCTAGGTCCCCTCTAGGGACTGTTTGGATTATAGCATTGCCTCAGAGCTGTACTGTGAATGTGTCTGACTGGAAATGGAAAAAAGCCAGTTTCAGACTTCAGAGTATGTAAATCCAAGTAGGAAGGGAATAAAGGTGTCCCCTTTTGCTGTCTGGCAGCAAAATTACGGAGCCCATCACCCAAGACCTGATTTCATTCTGGATTTACTACACAACAGTGCTTGCTGGCAAAACTGAGACCCATGGTGCTGTCTGAAAGATAAAATTAAGCAGGTTTCAATACCTCACATCATGAAGCAAATGACAGTTAAGGTTCCTCCTTTGTGCTATAGCTCAGAAAACAAAAATTTTCAGTGGGAAGGAGCCTGCATCTCACCATGGCTTCTACTCTAACCAGTCAGTATCCTTCATATCTTAATACAACTTTATGATATAATACATTATGGATGACAATTGCTTAGTTACAAAAACTCTCAGATCAACAGCTACAATATTAAAATCTTGCCAAAGGTCAAATCCCACTGTATGATCATTTGGTGTCTTAAGGACATGCCTTTTTTTTTAGTCCCTGAGATAAATACTGAAAGACATTTTACTGTAACAGGATGTGCTCCATTGAAGCAACTGTACAGCCTGGGACAATACATCCAATGTTATCTTTATAATTATAGACAAATGGTTATTATAATCTCTGACTACATGAAATTACTATCTTAGCCTCATCTCTCCCAAAAAGAAAAACATCAAGCTTACCTATAAGTAAAGTTGTAGAGATGAGATCAGTAAAATGAATTTAAACATTTATTGCCTTAAACATTTAAAGCCTTATTAAACATGAGGCTTTAAGAACAAAAGAAGTAAAAATAAACTTTCTATTTTATCAAACAAGAATCTTTCACAGTGACGGTGGCTCCCTAAGAAAGAATTGCACCGTGTCCCAAAGACGTTACTGAATTCCAAGGTTACAAACTTTCTAATGTCTGGTTTTTACAGAAGAAAAACATGGGCATTTTTATAGCCTATGCAAGTTTTGCTTCATACAGAAAGTGGTGCATCAACACCTTTGCCTGGCTGCCCTCCATATTTACGAATCCTCTTCCACTCCTGTTCCAGCCATTTCTTTCGTACAAATATGGCACCAGGGTGGCAGGATCCCTTACCGCTTCCTCTGCATCATTTGCCCCAGCACAACTCTGACTGTAGCTTGCATGCCTAACTGCTCATTCAGTCCACAGAGGCTACTCATTTTAAGCATGGGGAAACATTTAATAAAATCTATTGCAGGCTTGCAATAAATATATATATACCTTCTGACAATGGATCCTGTGGGCTTCCTGTAGCTAAGGCTTCCTTAGCCTACTGTCCAAGTGGAGATATCCACTGCAGAACCTGCAAGTGACTTCTCTAGGGAGTGTGGATGCATTCTCTGGAAATTACAGTTGAAAGCTTTCTAACACTTTGGAGAATGCTGAGAATTGCCCAGACCCACTGGGAATGGGACAGCATGTGCAACGGAGGTTTTAGAGCTGACTGGAAATTTTCAGCATTTTCTATCCACATCCTACTACTCCAGGACCACGGAGCAACTACAGGAGATTAATAATTCAAACTTCCAAACAAAGAGCGACTGCATGTTTGTTAGTCCAGAACTGTCCAGTTCTCTGCTTAAAAACTGATGAGGATGTACCTATAGATCTACTTATCATATAGTCTGAAGGCAATGTTTTGCAGCATGCAGGTGCTAATACAATATAGAGACCCATGTTGTCATGAAGAAAGTTCTTCGACAGACCTATGTTGTCATTCCTG
>NW_010417000.1:631-2061 GCF_000710305.1 Buceros rhinoceros silvestris | reverse complement strand
GCTGAGTTTGTATTAAGTATCTTTTTATTACAGCAAGTCATTTTCAGCTTGAAAGTCACATTGTGAATAAATCTTGAAAGGTGTTTGCGTAAATCTCTGTGCTCCTTTTGTACCTTGTAAATAAATGAAGAGAACAACCAACTCATGAAGGAACCATTCCCTTCAGAAGGAGGTAAAAGAAGGTAGGCACACCCAGGCCCAACATCCATGAACACCTTTCCCTTGGAATCAGCACTTACTAGCAGCTATTAGCTTAGGGTCTCCTTAAGTAATGTCAGAAAGTTCAGAGAAAACCCAAATGACTTCATGAGCCATTTGCAATTTCACACAGCAGCTGTGCAGATTAAAGCATGAACTCTTTGACACAAGTAGATGCTAATGATGGCATACAGCAGCAGGTCTGGGAGAATGAACATTTTCTTTTCGTGAGGAAAACCACTTGCTACTTTCTGTACAGACAGGGTCAGACTGTTCTGAGTACGATGATAGTATGACATTAAATATCTTTACAGGTAGTCATACAGCATATACTGTAACCGCAAACAGGTGTTTTGGTGGATAACACAATAAAAGTGAAAAGCAGGCCAAATGGAGGAAAAGACTGTGCAACACCCCCCACCCCCCACAAGAACACACCAAGCCAACTACCCCAAAAGAACACCCCAAAGCTAAGTCACTGATAATGCTGGTGCTCACAGAGCTGGTGATCACCACAACAACTTCCTTTCTGGTCTAAAACCCACAGGCTAATAGTAGCTATGTAGATAAACATTTTTCCCTAACAAACTTATTAAAAATTCCCATGCTCTTGCACTTCACAGCATTTTAGTACTATTCCAGATTCATGACCAAAGCCATCAGACACAACCGCCCAATTCTTCCTGAGGGAATTCTATACTCAAATTCTTGAGCTCTGATGATGAAATGCCACTAAAATGCCTGCCAGCAAAATCATCTTGAACATACAGAGTCCATTCAGGATCCTACTGTGCAGGCCTGCTGATGTGATAGATGCTGCAGATGAAACCAAAGTCTCCCTGTGTTGTCCTGTGTGGAAAACTAGAAAAGTAATTAAGGATAGTTTGACAAAGAGTAGAACTACTAAGGGTTTGGCTGGATTCCCCACACTACTTTGGAATTCTTTAGAAATATGCCAGTGTGATTGTGCCTTCTGGTGTACGGAAAGAAAAAAAAAAGACAGTCTTCTCCAAAATCAAATGCAGTGAGCAACAAAGGTGTTTGTACCATACGCATTAGTGAGGGACAAATTCTGCACTTGCCTCTTGGCAGTTAAAGAGCTCACACAGAGCTTGTGCTGCTGTAGGGTTGCTAAGTCCTAAGCCCAAACAAGCTCACTGGAGCCTGCTGCTCTCCTGCAACCCATAATGGAGGCAGGCATCAAGGTTACAAGCAGGAAGGATGACCAGAAA
>NW_010417000.1:0-439 GCF_000710305.1 Buceros rhinoceros silvestris | reverse complement strand
TCCTGCTGTTGTTTTTCACACAAAATTGTTTAAGAATGGCATCAGTCAGTACCAAGCGTGGATCAAAATATCATAAAATCCCACTCTTAGCAACACAGAAACTCTCAAAAATTCCGCGGGATCAGATATGGCTTGGAGAAGCAGTGCACCTTCAGTAACTGACTCAAAAAGTTCCACTTGGAACTTCAGGGATTTTTTTTCATATAATATCCACCTTTTCAGTGGCTAAATGTGACTCTGCGTAGGTTATCATTGCACCCAGAGATGGCTTTTCTCCAGACATCTTCTGTGGCCTGCTCTCATTCCTTTTGTTAATAGTGTGGCTGCTTTGCCTCGCAGAATCACAGAATGTTGGGGGTTGGAAGGGATGTCTGGGAATCACCTAGTCCAACCCCCTGCTAGAACAGTTTGCACAGGATCACGTCCAGGCAGGTTTTGA
>NW_010416999.1:314-1451 GCF_000710305.1 Buceros rhinoceros silvestris | reverse complement strand
TGGGTTTGCTGGGTTTACATTCCAGCCAAACTCCTGTTGTTGCGAATCCTTTTGGTCTAACACCCACATAGTTTTAACCTGTGACAGTTGGAAAAGACCCTTAAGATTGGGCACAATCATTTAACATAGCACTGCCAACTCCACCACTAAACCATGCTGCTAAGCACCACTACATTTATTTTAAATACCTCCAGGAATGGTGACTCAAACACTTCCCTGGGTAGCCTGTTCCAATGCTTTACAACGCTTTCCATGAAGTAGTTTTTCCTAATGTCCAATCTAAGTCTCACCTGGAACAGCTTGAGGCTGTTTCCTCTCATCCCATCACTTATTACTTCAGAAAAGAGACCAAACCCCACCTTTCTGTAACCTCCTTTCAGGTAGTTGTAGAAGCGATAAGGTCTCCCCTCAGTCTCATTTTCTCCAGGCTAAACAACCCCAGTTCCATCAGTCACTCCTTGTAAGACTTGTTCTCTTTCACCAGTTTTGTTGCCCTTCTCTAGACACGCTCCAGCACCTCCAGTGTCAAGTATGGAGGAATGATCATTTCCATACTCCTGCTGGCCACAATATTGCTGATACCAGCCAGGACGCCATTGGCCTTCTTGGCCACCTGGGCACACTGCTGGCTTATATTCAGTTGGCTGTCGACCAACACCCCCAGGTCCTTCTCTACCAGTCAGTTTTCCAGCCCCTCTTCCCCAAACCTGTAGCGTTGCAGGGGGTTGTTGTGACCCAACTGCAGGACCAAGCACTTGGTCTCATACTACTGGCCTCAGCTCATCGATCGAGCCTGTCTAGATCCTACTGCAGAGCCTCCCTACCCTCAAGGGGATCAACACTTCAACCTACCTTGGTGACATCTGCAAACTTACTGAGGGCACATTCAATCCCTTCATCCAAAGTCCAGATCATTGATACAGATGTTAATGAGAACTGGCCCCAATTCGGAGCCCTGGGGAACACCACCTGTGTCTGGCTGCCAACTGGATTTAACTCCATTCACCACCACTCTTTGGGGCCAACCATCCAGCCAATTTTTTATCCCGTGAAGTGTACACCCAGCCAAGCCAGGAGAAGCCAGAACTGGAAGCTTTTTTTCACATCACAGAATGTGCTCTAATTGAGAGTAACCCT
>NW_010416999.1:0-228 GCF_000710305.1 Buceros rhinoceros silvestris | reverse complement strand
ACGCCTCTTGTCCCAGCCTGTCCAAATCCTCTGTAGAGCCTCCCTACCTTCAAGTGGATCAACACTCCCACCTACCTTGGTGACATCTGTGAACTTACCGAGGGCGCATTCAATCCCTTCATCCAAAGTCCAGATCATTGATACAGAGGTTAATGAGAACTGGCCCCAATTCGGAGCCCTGGGGAACACCACCTGTGTCTGGCTGCCAACTGGATTTAACTCCATTCA
>NW_010416998.1:36162-43525 GCF_000710305.1 Buceros rhinoceros silvestris | reverse complement strand
CCTTTCCCTTTTGGTTTGTAACTATATATATAAAAAATAGAGTATAGTCATGTGGATTTATTGTTTATTAAAAGTTTGTTTCAGCTTTTCTGAACGCAGACCGAGGTGTGAATTTCTTCCTTCCCCTTTAAACCCCTTCTGTCTCCAACGAGACGAAAAGGGGGTCCGTTAAGGGAATTCGAGGAGTTGTTTTACCTCGGTCCCTCGAGCCTTAACAATAGTTTAGGTGATTCCCGGAGAGTCCAGGGATGTGGACGGAGCAAATAAAAACCAACAGCCCAGAATTTAGCTATTTTTTTTTTTCCTGCTTGTAGAAGACCAGCTGATTTTTCACCAAGCAGAAAGAAACTGAAAGAGTTGGTAACTCATACTCTGAATAAAAGGGTTTCAAAATTATCCATAGCCTGTGGTAACATGAGTGAGAAACCTGACCAATATCTGCCTTAATTTGTACTTTTTCAGCCTCATCTGTCCATCCTCGAAATTTGTAGGAGGAATAGGGAAGAGCAGTATTTGGATCCATCTTTGTTTTTAATACAGAACTTTGATTTTAAGAAATAGTGCAGTAGATACACACAAATTACACTTAGCACTCAATCCATAGTTTCTGTGGATTATTTCTCTGTGCCTTACTCTTCTGTTTGCACAATTATAGTTCTTTGAGTCAAGTAATTTCTACTTTAACATCTACAAATCAAATACCAGAATTTTAGAGGTTGCTGTTATGTTTTCAGTATGAAAACAAGGTGTGGATCATTCCGTTATATGGTAATGTAACGGAGAAAAAATTGACTCCTACCCATTTCTTATTTTCTTTTGTATCCTTAGGTGGCTTCCATTTATGTCCCGAGGTGTAATTAATTCCGAAATTGAGCTGTATCCTCAAGGTAAGGTTTATTGAGATTTTATGTGGAAGTAAGATCAGTAATTTGTAATTTTTTCCTCTCAAGAAATCTGGGCTGAATTTACACTTTAAATATCAAAGTATAAGCATTTGTGGGCTTCCTTTGTTTTATTTCTGAGGGAAATTTTTTTTGGTGTTTGCTTTGTGTAATGGGTGTAGGTGATAGTGACAAAGTAAGGAGGGAGTGAATGAGGAGGGAAGTTTGCTTGTCTTGGCTAGAATCACACAATGTCTCTTACACTTCTTTCAAACCTTTTTTTTAATGTTAAAGGGTAGATCCTTTAACAGCCTTTTTTTTTTATTTGGCAGAACTTAAAATAAATCAACAGCTGAAAATGCAGGAAGCAGCAAATGGTAAGTGCTGCTCTACTCTTCTGTCTTTAATGAAGACTGTTTCAGAACTAATTGCTTTACATGTGTTGCTGTTTGTGTTTATTTTAAAACGTTAATTACAGCACTATTTGAACATTCTAGCAAACTGAACTTTATATTTTAATTTAAACAATAAATCATGTTGTTTACACTTTCTTTCTATTCTGACATTTTTCTTTCCGTAATGTTTTCTGTTTATTTGTTCGAAAATACACATTTTTCTGGTACTTCTTGGTGATCTATCTTAATTTCAATTTTTATAGTTAACATTTTAAACCATGGGCTATATATTCTTTTGTTCTCACCACTAGTTTTTTGTTTTCTGCCTTACCTGTGATTTCATATTTATTCAGCTTGACTTCTCTGTCCTTGCAACGAGAGCAGATTAAATTACATTTCTTTGTAACACCTAATGTTTTCTCAGTTGCAAGAAGTTCTTCATGCTGTAGGTTGGACAATAATTCAGAAGCTGTTGGGAGAAAGTCTGAAAATGTTTATTCGTAATTTATTATATCAACCAAGATATACATGAAGACCCACATGCCTTATCTCAGTGTCCCTACGGCAAGTAGTTAATCACAAAATTTGTGCCCAGTCATTTTACAAATTATATTAATTATTATAAGCTTTATTTTGAATCACAAGCATCTTTGTCCTTCTTCCTCTCTGTGCCTTTTTCCGAAGGCATTTGTCTTCTGTCTGCTCATCGCTCCTCGTGCCTTAGCTATTCTGCACGCCTCGCTTCCACCAGGCCAGCACCAAGAGATCCCCCTTTGTGTAGCACAAATCAGTCTGCTTAGTCCCACCTGCACCTACAGCTGGATCTCTATGCTGGGTCAATTAGGTTGTGCTTGTCTGGTTATAAGTTAAAAGTTGCAGCAGATAAAAATTGCCCTCAGGAGATGACAGAGCAGGAGAAAATTAAGTGTATAACCCGCTGGCTTACCTTCAGTGGAGATGGCTTTGGTGGTCTTGTGAATGTTTCGTTGACACCACTCATCCTGACCCCATGAGAGATGTCTTTGTGGTGTCCAGAAGAGCTGGCCAAAAAATTCCCCTCTGTCAAAGCAGACCTATTTCCTGGAAAAGCATGGGGGATTTATTGCAAATATCTCAATCAGACATAGGCAGCCAAAAGCATACACACCAAACAGCCTCTCGTTGAGGCACTTGCTGAAACATGCCGCAGTGGGAAAGATACTAGAAGCTGTGTATCCCACACCCAGGGGGGCTGCTCCAATTCCTGGATGAGCGATTCATCTGAGATTTTTTTCACTCTTTTCTCACGAGCTTTTTCAAATACCTAATTTTCATTCTATATAATTTGTTTTTTGTAAAACAGAACTGTTTTTATGGGGAGTAGAACTTTCTAGTTTATTGTTTCTAATATTCTAGAAAAGGGAAAAAAAAAATCTAGAAAGCAATCTTGGTAAGGTGCCATTTTCTGATGTCCCCAGGGACATACTTGGTGTCAGGTAGCACCTTTCCTCCATGTGTACTAAATGGAAGTCACCTCGTTACGCATTTTTCAGTATTCATTTCTCCTCAGTGTGTATTCGCCTTCAGTCACTGAGGAACGACTGGTGTTCTACCTCATCAGAACAAACCCCAGCTTTTTGTGCCGAAGAGAATGAGAATTATGTGTATGTAATACTTAGTGTCTCCACTTTCCATTCTGGAAGCATAGAGGAATGCAATGAAGATTTCTGGCGTCAAGGAGATTAGTAATTTTAGGATTCTTCTCCTATACCCACATTGTCCTCAAACACAAAGTCCTGTCTGTTTCCAGAAATAGAAAAAGCCTTCAAGTCAATACAGAAAACCAAAACTCTTTTTAAGTCATGTTTTGGGGGAAGTTTGTTTCCCTTTTTTACTTTGAGAGTTGTACTTGTGTGCAAAATAGTTTGCTGATATCACATTCATCCTTTGGAGGCAGGGGTTGAGCTAGCTAGAATATACAACCTCAAAAATACCAATTGCATTGTTTCGAAACTGCATTGCTGAACAGGAGAGAGACTTGGAGAGGATAACAGGATAGAAACAACCACCAAAACCGCTCGAGGTACAATAAATCAGAGAATGAACAAGTCCAGAAGAAAGGACATTTAAAATTAATATGTATTTCTGAATGACTTTTGAAATTTTAAAAGGAGTAGTGGGTCATTTTGTTTGCCCCATTCTTCATAAGCCCTTGTAAATTGAATTGTTCTTATTTTCCAGCCAAATGATCCAAAGAAACTTTGTCATTAAGGAATTAATATTATATTGTTTAAAAACAGAAGAGGGGGCCTCTTTTGGTCAATGAGCTCTCCTGTGGGGCAGGGAGCCCCTGCCTTATGCTCTTTGCTTCCACCTTTGGTGTATAGAGGCTTTTCCTCTTGCAACACACGTTGGTGTTTTGTAGCCTGCTGCTATGGTTCTTTTGCCAAGAAACTGGGAGAGCTGTGAGGATGAAAATTTTCAAAGATACGAAGGAATTTGTTACAATCTGGAGTCTGACAATTTGTAGTAGAAGTGGGATGGTTCACTTCCTTTGTAGAATCATAGAATGGCTGGAAAAGATCTTTTAAAGATTATCTAGTTCTAACCCCCTGTCAGGGACAGGAACATGTTTCACTAGACCTAAATCCTCAGCGTTACACAGCTTGCCTCAGATGAGTTAGAACGATGTAGCATTTAGACAATCTTCTGCTGCCTCTGCTAGCATTGTTACCTTTTAGGTGCGGAGTAGTTATGGTCCCTGAGCTAAACTGTGCTCTTATTTATATCTTTCAAGTAACAGGCTGCATATCAGTAACAGTTATAAAAGCATTTTGATTTTGTTTTTTACTTTACAGAAGGAGACTGGAAGATTACTGTAGTCACTGGGGGTTTTGAAACAGCTGGCACAACAGCTACGGTATCCCTGTACGCTTATGGAGAAAACAAAGCTTCTGGTCCTATTATTTTGGGATGTGGGAAACAGCAGCTGTTTAATCCCAACAGTGAAGATACATTTAAGGTATAGTATGGCTGTTATATGAACACTGGAGAATTTAAAACAGACGCAAAATAGCTTTTCTCAAAACCTGATAATAGCGGTAAGAGAAAGGACTCAAAGCAATGTATCAGGATCATTAAGTATTTCTGAGGCAGTTGACTTTTATCATAGCAAGCCTTGAATCAGCAAATGTGTTTAGACATGCATCAGCTTCACACCTGCAGTGCTTGATGTACTAGTTTTAACTAAATGTTGCTCATCTGCAGAGGTAGAAAAAAAACTTTCTTTGCCTGTTCTTTGTGCCGATGCAATAAGATAGTCCTGGCTATGGCTTGTGTTGCATACCCGTCTTTGGACGTGTTCACTGTAAATTCTTCCACAGGCCTCCTCAGGCTCCCACTGAAGCACAGTCATGTGAATCTTTTCTTGGAGAAAGTAGGATGGAAAGGGGGAATGGCTAGGGACTAGAGTCAAATCACTCCAGGTAGTAGGTTAACTTGGGTGATTTAGTGATGGGAAGCAACAAGGGAGATTTCTCTCTTCAGAGAAACCTCTTGAGAGGTGCTTCAGAAGCAAGACATTTCCCAGGACTTCTCCAAGTTCCTATAATTTCCTTTTAGTTCCTATAGTTCCTCAGGACTTCACCTCTTGCGATTGTCAAATATGTCATTTAGGTTGAAGTAATTTATGGATCATAAAAAGATGATGGGCGATGAGAGAGATCATTTTAAATCTCTCTTTTCCGGTTTGAAGTATAAACATGTAAGTCCTTGCAGAGGCAAGTCAATGGTGGTCTTTTTTTAAATAAATGTAAGTTGAAAGTAACGTGGCTGAAGTTTGGCGATAATGTTGGTTTAAGATCATCTCATGTCAAAACAGGAAGGTGAAATCAGAGTGTATCTGAAGATTAAATTTAAATGTTCCTTTTCAAATCATTCTGACTTAGATATTGGATATTTATTAAATTGGTTGGTGCTGTCTGACAGCAAGTTCTTACTCTTTATTCAGTTCATTGAGCCAAGTACCAAGAATATTTGTTTTCTTTCTCTTTGAAGGAACAGTATGTTTCTCAAAGCATCACATTTATCCCCCCAACATCAAAGCGTGACCTTGATACCTGGTCAAGGAGCTCTGATGATCTATTGCTGTCCACACTAGCAGCCAGGCTTAGGTCCTGTACGCTGCACCTGGGACTTTGTGCCTGATGTTTTTCTTTGGAGGCGCAGACCACTGAAAGCCTGGAAGAGGCCTGGAGGCTAGACACAGCTCTTCGGTGAAGTTGAAGTGTGAGGGATCTGGACTGCGAAGTTTAATTTTTTACAAAATCTAATTGTGTACTAAAACTTTTAAATAAACCACTTAACTTTCAGTCAGTGCTGATCAATGAAGAGGGGAAAAAAAGGAAGAGGTAAATTAGTTTTGTTTCTTTTTCCCATGTTTTTCCCTCTTCAATATCTCAATAAGGCAGCAGAATTTTTTGTTAATCCAAAAGAAAGCTGCGTTCCCCAAATATTTTGGCACTTTGTAACTCCGCAGCTTTTCAACGTTCAGAGCACTGTGTGATAACACCAATATTGCTAAAAACCGTGGAGATCCAGAAAACCTGGACAGCCCCCAGTGCTTTTATTACACTAGTTTAATCAGTTAAGTACATTGGGGAAAATCTTGACTCAGTGGTCCTTGCTTTGCAGCCTTTCTGTAGAAATGTGCTGCATATTTGAAGGCTGTTTAAACTCCAGCTAACCCCCTTTTTATAAAGAAAGTGTTAAGCGATACAGGGAGCTGTGAGAGTTCAGCATAATATCATGGAGAAATAAAAGCACAGTCACGTCCCACAAAAAGAAAGTACCATCTCGTTTCAAAATCCTTTTGGTCACAGATATGAGAAACAACAAAGAAATGGCCCACACACCCAGAATGAGACAGAACTACTGGATTATTTTAGTAAAAGTCAAGAAGAGCAGTCTGGTAGAAAGTGCAGTTAACTGCATAGTAGCTTTGATACCTAAAATAAATAAGGATATTCAGTAACGTTAAAAATAATGAAAAAAGAAAGTTATTAAAACTTGAGTAAATCAAATGGTGCTGCTCTATATGCTCCTGAGATTTTGTTGTTCATCTAGAACTTGATTTTGCTGCTGCATGCATTGCTGTACACAGCTGGTGCAGCTTCATTAGCTTCGGCTATGCCTGATTAAGCTCTGTGTAAATTAGATTAAAACCTGGTTGACCTCCAGAGTAATGCGAGTAGAATGTAACAAGGGTATTGGAGATTTCCTCATGATGGTGGCACATGAAATTCACTGAAGGTAATTCACAGTTGTTTTGTGATGGGATGAGTTCTTGTTTCTGAGCAGAGTCTTGGGTTCGAGGTCCTCACGAGATACTTGTATGTAAACTGCACCATATTTGCCCTTGTGGCTCAGTAATTTTTCCTCCCAGATGGGAAAGTCAGGGACAAACTCTATGGGCACAAGGAAGAAAAATTTAAGTCCGGGTTTCTCTTTCTGCTCTGTAATTGTTCCTGCATATTCAGAGAAACTACTTCTAGGCTCTGGTTTTTGGCTTCCGGTACTCTTCAGGCATAATTTTTAGGGTATAATTTTTCTGTTCAGAGTCATTCCTCCTCCTAAAGAGGGATATCAATCTACCCTAAGTTACAGCTTTATCACAACTGTGATCTGTTCCCTGCGTTTTCCTCTGCTGTCATCACAGTCCCTGAGTATTTCTCAGTATTTCAAAAATACTGATTTTGGCAGTATGTTGAGTTGTTCAAGACGCTGAAGCTTTAATTATATTGTAAATTATGTTCTCCAGAGCTCTGTATTCTGCATCATCATTCTTTGAAACATGGTGAATTATCTCTTATGAGTATACACAGTGTTTGATAAAGAAATTCTTTTCATAGGCATTCTTTTAATGTTTGGTCATGCCAAATATTCCCTTCTGTGTCAGAGAACTACGCAGAGGACTGTAAGCCTATTATCCTCGGTAAAAGTCAGCTACGATCTCTCAATTTTTATTTCTTCAGTACAGAGTAATTCCATACCTTCAGGTACAAGTTCTGCTCTTCATGTAATAACAAAGTCAGTAAAGGCACGGGCTGG